>NC_057810.1:636464950-636565482 GCF_018294505.1 Triticum aestivum
ATGCGGAGGCGAGTCCGTAGCATGACTTGCCCCCGCATCGCACCGAGGGGCATAGTTGTACTAAGACATCTTCCTTGTATGGACTTGCCCCCATTATCTATCTTAGGGGTGTGTGGGTGCGTTTGGGGGCGGGGTGTGGGGACAGAATAACCGCACTACGCCTGCAAACGAGCGCACTACCGCGTTAGCGCGAGGCCGAGCCGGGGGGAGAGGGGTCGGGACTCCCTCTCCCCCATCCCGGCGAGGCCGAGCCAGGAATGAGCTGTAGCAGGTGACAACGCGGCGTGCCGCGGTGTCGCATGCAGAGGTGAGTCCGTAATATGACTTGCCCCTATTATCTTATCTTTATTTTTTAGGGGAAAAACCAACACCGTTATGAATTATTTTTTCATTTGTACTTTTTTGATAGTTTTTATTGTACTGTTGTGAGTTATTATTTGTACTTTAGCCGTTTGTTTTCTCCCTCTATATTAATTTCTTTATTGTATTTGATTTTTGGTATTATCTTTTGTAACTGCCTGTAGATAGTGGGCTTCGCCACGGTTGTGGGCTTTAGCCGTCGGTTTGCTCCCACTCATCTTTTATCCTCCGATCTTCTCTGTTCCGCTCCGCTCCCGCCCCCAAATTGATTCCTTCTTCGTTCCCCTCTTCTTCTCTTCTCGCAGGGAAGTTGCTACTCCTGTTTCGCCGTGGGAGCGTCGGCCGGCGGGTTCAACCCCAGGGGTGGAGGTCCGGGTGCTCTGCTTGCTCCTTTTGCTCTGCCATCGACTTAGCTTGCGTCCTCTTATGTACAGATTTTCTCTCCATTTCTAATCTATTGCTCTCTTGCTGTCTCAGGCTGCACTCGCTAGGGTTCCTTTGCTGTTGAACGAGCGTTTGGCGGCAGTGATACTGGATTGCGTCACGGATTTTGTGTTTGCTGGTAAGAGTTTTGCTTTGTATGGCGTCCTTCGTTTCTGAAATAGTTCAGAGCCCTAATTTTTTTTCATGTGTCTTGCAGATCTGATTTGGCAGATTTTAGGACTGTAGAGCTTAATGGGTACATCATCCAGTCCGAACAAATTGAATGCATGTGATTTTCCCTGTGTTTTGGATGATGTTTTAACAAATCTGGTTTTTAGGTTATACAGGTGTTGCCGTATCGACTTTATAAGTTATATGTATTTTGATAGCTGTTAATTTTGCCCTCTAATGTATGGTGTGTATGGTTCAGGCAGTTGATGAGACCTGCAGACAGGTTGTAGAACTTATCACCATGTGTAATTTGAAATGTTGTCCTGACATTTGAATAGGTTGTAGTAATCAGTGAAGAACTAGTATGATGTTGAAAGAGTTGTCTCTTCTGAAGTTTGTTGTGCCAGTGGTGGGTTCATATTTGTTTTGTTGGGTGAACTTGTAGTGTTCACATAGTTGAACTGATTGCTTGTTCATGTACTTTTTTGCTAATTATGATGTTGTTGTAGATGTTGGAGTGCCGGTTCCTCCTGATTCTGACAAATCAAAACTCTTTCAAGATCTGGTGAATGTTATTTTTGAGACACCAAATCATCTAGAAGAACTTCCGAATGTTGCTGGTGTTTCCCTTATATTTCCTTTTTTTTATCAGCCTTGAATACATATATATGCTTAGTTACATCAATTGTTCCTTTTGTTTGTGTCTCATGCTATGCACTTTATTTAACTTGTCTCTGCAATGCTAATTGTGTTTTAATTTTATATGTGCGTGCTTATGTTATTGGTTTATGCAGTTAATGACAGCCATGGTGTTCCTGAGGACATTGCTGATGTTGTTAAAGATATTAATGACGGAATATATTCTCTTAACGTTGATGATGGTGATGGCAGCTTGCAGTTGTCTGTTACTCAGTCTCAAAGTTTTGATGGCACTGAACCTGTTACCCAGGCTAAGGATGTTCCTATGCAGTTACAGCTCGAGGATGAAAGGATAAGAAATAAGAAGTATGTTTTCCAGAGGAGAAAGGAGTTGGAACGGCGTCAAAAGGCTGCCAGTGTGCAACAAAGTGATGAGGATGTTGCTCAAGCTCCTAAATGTGTAGGCAATGAAGGTGGTGACACGGCCTTTTCAACTGTTGATGCTGGATCTCATGTAAGTGACAAGCCTGTGAAGACAAACTTGATGCAAACTCGTTTGACGCAAGTGGTTGATCGTGATGCAGTTAAGGAGAAGAAAGTTGTTTTGAAGAGGAAGATGTCAGATCAAAATCCTGATGGCACACAGAGGCGTAGCCCATGTGTGAAAGCTGGTTCCCAACCTGGTAATAGCAAAGCTCATGGGGATAGTGTTGCTGTGAAAATTGGTCCAAGCAAACTTGGTGGCTCCCCTGTTCGTCGGAGTCCACGAGGTTTGACAACTAAGAAGCCTTCTTTGTCTCCTCTTCAAGAGCGGTCTTTGTTGAAAGAAAATAAGAAGCGTAAAGTTCATCCTGCAAAGGTGAACAAAGGTGTGAAGAAGCATGCTCGTCTAAAAGCTGAAGATGTTGTATCTGAAGAAGATGATATTGAAGTTGATTCTGAAGATGAATTTGCAGTGGTATATGTTTTGTACTGCATATGACTTACTAGTTGTACTTGCAATGATTTAATTGTGTTTGGGCTGGTATGTTGGCCAGGTGAGGCTGGTCATTGTTTGCATCAATTGAGGCTGGTACTTATGTTGTTTTAATAGTTGAACTTGTGCAAGCTTTTCTTTTTTTACTTGCCTTCATATGCTTGTTTAGTTTTCTATATTCATTGTTTGAAGTGGTATGTGTTTTGTACTACATGTGACTTACTAGTTGTACTTGCAATGATTTAATTGTGTTTGGGCTTGTATGCTCGCCAGGTGAGGCTGGTCATTGTTTGCATCAATTGAGGGTGGTACTGATGTTGTTTTAATAGTTGAACTTGTGCAATCTATTCTTTTTTTTACTTGCCTTCATATGCTTGTTTTGTTTTCTATATTCATTTATTTAAGGTGTGGCTTCTTTATTTTCATTTACAGCCTGTTAGCGTTATGAGTCCGGTCAAGCCGGTGGGAGGCAAATGCCGGAAAAGTTGCCTTGGATGATGGTAACCAACGAAAATTGAACTTAACTATGCGATGTTCGTTGAGAGAGGTTGAAGCTTGTGCTAAATTGCTTGAGAGTCGGCATGTGGCTAGGGTTCATGCATCCGGTTTTGGTTCTATCTTCAAGTGAGGGTGAATTCTAACATTTCCCGCCCTCTGATGGGAGTTTTGTACCTGAGGATACATCCTGATACAATGACTCTTGACATGGGTGACGCTAAAAAGAAGCTTCGCATCACTAGCGATGGTATACAACAATTATTTGGTTTCCCTCGTGGTGGTCGTTCTGCACCAAGGCCATCAGAGGATGGATATGACGATGCTCTGATGAAGTTAAGAACGGAGCTTGACATTAGCAAGAACAAAGAAATCAGTACAAAGGATTTGAGGAATAAGCTCAAGGTGCTCGTCAAGGATCCTAGCAAAGATGACCTTGCTCTGAAAGTGTTCTTCATTATTGTGTTTATGAAGGTTGTGTTGCCTGGTTCTGCCCCGCGATTCTCCAGAGAGACATGGCTAAAATGGATTATTGCCAGCTGATGGTTGATGAGCTTAGAAGGGCTGTTGCCAAGTACCAAGATGGTGATACCATGGGGAAGGCAATCACAGGGTGTGCCATAAGGCCTGTACTAATGTACCTTGACTGCCTTATCCGTGGCAAGACTGCGGAGCCTGACAAGCGAGTCACCCGCATATGTTTCATGGATCCTGCCAAGCTTTCTGATCTGGTTGATGCAGATTTGATAAAAAAAAGTCAATGCAGATCCAAAGACTTGGGTGTTTGGGAAGCTTCCGGCGAGTTTTATTTCTTTTGTGTCTTGTAGACCTTTTTTTATTTTAGGTATAGATGTGTTTTGATGTAGTGGACATGTGTACTGCAGAGTTATCTGTTTAGATTTTGTCATTTCTTAAGCTTTGTGAGGTTTAGGTACGGTTTTTTAGTACTGTTGTTTCATGTGTGGTTGAACTGAATAACTTTGTTCAACTAGCATGTTGGTAAATACTAACAAATTGGCAATGACAGTTAAAGTTCATTAGTGGTGTTGATATTAAATATATTAATATCATGTTTTATTTTTTCCTATGTGTTGCATTGATTGATTAACTATTTTCCCCCTTGTTTGTAGTGGAAAACTCATGAGGAGGTTGCTTTTTTCCGAGTGTATAAACGGCCAGTCCTGGAGATGCCGTCGTCTCAGGTTTCGAAGTTTTCATCTATGCATGATGAGTTGACGGATGGCCATGGTGTTGAGGGTGTTGGTTATGTCCCCCCTGGCCCTAGTAATGCTAGTACTTCACAGAGGCAGGATTTTGGTATTGATGTTGTTGTTTTAGCGCTGGAGTGCGCTGAGCATATTTTAAGTAATGTGTGTTCTGAGCTGAAAAAGGTCCCAACGACAGTTGAGCGTCTGAGTTGTATCAATGGTATCCTTCCTGAAGGTCATCAATTTAATGCTGATGAAGCTGTTGACTACATTGAGATGGAGAGAGTTTTAATTGGTGATATGCGTGACGGTGCCGCCGATCTAATTCAGAGCTCGATTCGTCTGTTGAACAACATGAAGCGTTTCAGAACTATGCAAGACTCTCGCTGCAAGCCATATGAAGAAAAAGCAAATATTCTTATCAAGCAGATTGAGTAGGATGAGGCTGCTGCCACCGACAGCAGGGCTGGTGATGGTACTGAGGCTATTTTTTCTTATCACAAAACGAATGATGTTGGCTTGGAGCGTCCTGATGTTGATGTGAGTCAGTCCTTGGTTTTTGCAATTTTTACTATGTTGTTCTGCTGTCAGTATTGTAGTTGAACTTCCTCATCTTCATCTATTTATTAAAAAAATTCTTTCATGCAGATTGAGCAGGATGAGGCTGCTGCCACCGACAGCAGGGCTGATGATGGTACTGAGGCTAATGTATCTGATCACCATACGAATGATGTTGGCTTGGAGCACCCTGTTGCTGATGTGAGTCAGTCCTCATTGTTTGTATGTTTTTACTATGTTGTTCTGCTGATAGTATTGTAGTTGAACTTCGTGATCTACATCTGTTTATTATTTTTCTTTTCATGCAGGAGACCAGTCATAATGTTGAGGCTGCTGTTGACCATGGAGTTAATGATCCATCTACTGATAAGTGCAAGGTTATATTTACTTTTATTGTGTTTATTCATATTTTCTTGAATTTTCATGCGCACCAATGTGTCTTGCTTGTTAATTTTTCTATCCCACACTGGTTAGAGTTTGCAAGTGATACCTACCTTTTCTTCTTACTGTGGTTTAATTCCATGTGTTTATTGTTGCTAATAATAGCATTGTTTTTTTTGCCTCATTACATTTGAATCAGGGTCCTCTTGTTGGCGACGAGCCTTGTTTTCCCGTTGGTGATGTTGCTTTGAATGTTAGCAGCAGCAAGATCGATGATGTTGCTGTGAATGCTTCTAAGGTTTGTTTTTCTGTGCACCACTTTGTAGCTTATTTTTTATTGTTAGTTTTGCTCATATTATTCACTTTTTCGGAATTTTTATTTTCATCAGATTACTGATGTTGAGCGTGAGGTTGTCCTTAGTGGTGGAGATGATGCTCGTGGTGTTCCATTGAGTAGTCGGTGCAATGTTGGTACCAAAGTTGTTGATGAGGATGCTGGTGCTGCCAGCATACTTGATGCCAAATCGCCTGGTGTTGGTATTGCTGGGAATGAAAATGTTTCTGATTGTGAAGATTTGTCGCTGGAGAATTTCCCGCCTAGAGGTCTTGATTACGGTGATGCATTGCAAGATGCTTCTAGCGTGGAGGAGGTGCCATCCGAGGATGATGATTTACTTCTGTCAATTTCTTCTGGCCCATTGACGCAGGAGGCGCTCTTGTCGCCCCAGGATTTTCTTTCTACAAACTCTGAAAGCGCAGCAATATTGGTGTGCTCTCAAGATGTCCCATCATCAAACCCTAAAACTGGAGGCATAATGGTCTCATCACAGGAACTACCGTCGTTGTCAAACCCTGATAGTCCAGGTAAGGACATGTAAATGAGGCGTACTTCTCAATTTTGGCATTTTGGACATGTTCTCTTGTAGTGGTTGAACTTATTATTTTTCTTCTTCTTCTGCAAGCAGAAAGTGGTAATGTTGTTAAGGTTGATACATTTTTCTTTGCTGTTACGAGGTTGCACACGAACCGTATGAAATGGTTAGTTTAGGATTTTGCCCGTACCATTTTTATCTCCTTATCTTTCTCTCGTATGATTATTGTTGTTGTTGCAGTAGTTTTAATTCATGTAATCTTTTGTGTTTTTCTAGTCACAAGCCAATGTTTCAAAATAAAGAATGTGATGCCAGTGTTGGTTCTATTGCTAAAGCGTTTGTCCCCACTAGCATGCTCAACTCAGACAGTGCTGACGTTGTTTTATATTCTCTACGTCAGAAGTACCGAGACACTGACAAGTTGATAGTTCCCAATGGGTGACTGTCAGTATTTTGCTTTTTTAAATAGGATGATAACTTGTTTTGCCAATTTTCTAACTGTTGTTGTTCTCTTTGTACAACAGACCAAGATCCGTGATGGAAATATTGATTCCAATGTGCTAAATTGGTTCACGAGATCAGGTGTTGATGGTTTTGACCAAGTAGGTGAACTTGGACTTTTTGTACTCATGAACTAGAACTATCATGTTTTCTTGTAGGTTTAGAAGGTGGGGGAATGAACTTGATTAGCCTGCTTTTACACCTATACTTATGAATGATGTGTGCTTCTGTTTTTAAAGCTACACTTATTGTCGCAAGGAAATTGAACTGATATGTTTGTTCCTCAATTTTGGGCAGTGGATATGAACTCTTATGATTATCTGATTTTTGTTTGTACTTCTGAATTTCAATTTCCATCTTTTATTTTATTGTTTGGAGGCTGAATTTTTTGTTTCATTATGATTTGTTAAATTCAATTTTCCTCTGTGATTTCTTTCCATCTTCTTTTCCCTACCCTTGATCCGCCGTCATTTGTGGCTACCATGAAGCCTAGCGAAGAATCTGGGCATTGGTGCTTGATTGTTCAGAATTTGAGGTTCCGTCGTTTTGAGTGTCTTGATTCACTCCGTGATGAAACCCGGGGTGATGCAATTAGATTCTTAAGGAATATGACAGATAATATAAAGAACCTTTGGAGGGAGTGAAGTGTAGACAAGGCCGAACCATTCTCGCCGATGCATATTGATGGTTTCTCTTGCGAGTTTGTGCGGGTGCCGCAGTAGGAAAACCCATGAGTATCCATTTTTAATGATTTTTGTTAGTTGTTTTTGTTGCTGGGAGAATGTTATTCCTGTATTTTCGGATTTGTATTGTACCATTTTGTTTTTTCCTTTGTTTACAGGCATGATTGTGGATTCTTTATGCTACAAAACTGCAAGACCTATCATTGCCGAGAGGATGGTGTAATTGAAATGGTCGATTACAGCCATGAAGACATTCTTGACATTAGGAAGAGTTTGCTGTATACTTGCGCAACTAGCGATGTGTTTGACGTTGACTTTCGGGGTTTGTTTGGCATCGCACCTTGTACGTGTGCATGGTATTTTGTAATTTTTTGCAGCTTGTCCTTCTCTATTAGTACGGTCATGAATTATGTATTTGAACTTACCCTTGTGCGGTCTTCTTCTTTTTTTGTTTTTGTTTTTGCAGGTGAGTGGCTGGATCTTGGTGAGCCTGACTACAGGTTCTTTGGCAGCCAGTTCTCGGAGCTCGAGCGCGTAGCTATTGATCTTAGCCAGGGGCGTTCTCCCGAAAAGACAAGATCTGGTGTTATGAAGGGGCAGTTGGGAGCTCTGAGAGGTTCTACGGTTGCTTGTGCAGAGAGCCCCACTACACCAAAGAATCCCATTGTGGAATTGATAGATAGCGATGATGATGTCTTTGACAAGATTTCTGGCGTGGGAAGAGTCACAAGGAGCGCTGCTGCCAAAGGTTTATCTCCACTTGCTGGAATAGTGGCTCGTAGAGCTGGTGGTGCTAGGAAAGATCCTGCTTTGGATTCTGGCAATGTTGTAAGCACGAAGCGTGTGCCCAGAGCTCCTATAAAGTTTTGCTCCCCTATGCAACAGCTTCACCCTCATAAATTACCTCACCTGGACACGGCTCACAAGTTGTATAATTTGTTGCTTAGTGATGAATGGCGTGAGAAGTATGCTGAGTGAGTATCTCTCATTATTTTTCCTCTTCTTTTCTTCTGTTGTTTGTAACTGCTAGATAAATATGACCCGAACTGTTCCTTTTTACACAACTTGAACTGCTATGAATGCCTTATCTTGCTTCTCCTTCTTTTTGTTCTTGTGTGTGATGCAGCAATATATTCTCACTAGGAAACGCATCTCGGAAGTTTTTTCACCTGGGCAAATGATGGAGGGTGATGTAATGGACTTCCTCATTGATGATTGGAAGCAAGATCCCAAGAGAAATGCTGATTTCGCATCTGGGAAAAGGGTATTGCTGAGTCCATATTTCATCACGATAATCAATCAGATCGTTTCTTTCTGTTGAACAAGACTGCCTATTGTTTTTACGAGTTTTAATAATACTTTGCTTGTTGATCCTTTTCCGCTGTCTATTTCTTTTCTGGCTTTTTTGTAGGTTGTGCTTGACTGTATGTTTTACGGTGATGAAAATAAAGTGTTTAATGTGGAGAGTGCAGCGAGAGATTTCAAGAGCCATGTTAAAGATAAGGAAGACTTCCTCATTGCCGACCTTGTGAGATCTACTAGCTGATTTTTTGTTTTATTTGTTTATTGTGATGCTGGTTTTTATTTTGAATATTTAACATCTCTTTTTGGTGATTCTTTTAGATCATGATGCCTCTATTCAAGCCTATGATTTTAGCAAAGGATAAGAAAGTGAACCACTTTTCCTTATATGTCATGAATCGGTACCGAAGTAGCGTTGACATCCTTGACTCTTTACCTTATCCGAAGAACCGCCGTCCTTCAAAGAACACCTATCATAAAGACTGCGACAAGATTGTGAGTGACATTTATTATCTGTACTGGATTAATTTTTCTGCATCTTTGTTTCTCTTTTTCTGAGACCTAAAAATGTGTGCTTTCATTTGTTTTTTTACAGATTTCTATATTAGTCCAAGTAATGAAGGTTGTGTATGGTGATGCTCAAGCCGCCCAAGTGGGAGCTGTTTGCAAAGAAACCAATGTTTGTCAAGGTTCCACTTCAAGGGCCGAATTAATGTGGCCACTATACTCTGAAGTATGCGGTATCCTATGATGGTGGAAAGATCATTGAGAACATTCGAGGTAATGACATGGGTTCTAGTTGAGCTTTTCACTTTCTATGTTTGGCTTATTGTGTATCCTTTTTTTTATGTGTCATGATTTTTGATAATTTGTTTTATTGTTTTGCAGCCACGTATTGTTGATTGGAATGATGAGGATCTTCATAGAGTTGTGTTCAACCGGAATAGCCAGCTTGTGGTGACGGAGCTTCCCAAGGAGGTTCAGGCTTTGGCTCCTGATGCATAGGAGAAATGGTCATCATTTGCGTAGTGAATGGGATAGTTGTGTGATATATCTCTTGAAAGAACTGTAGGCTTTTGCTTGTGGTTTTTGCATGTCTTATCAAGTACTATGTAATAACTGGTATATTTTGTGTTGTGTTTGAGTGTGGCAGAATGTTTAACAAACTTTTTTTCAAGATGATATTGTGGTTGAATGGTTGTTTCACTTGTGTATGTTTCATCGGGAATTCGTTTTGGTTAAGTTTTATTTTTTGTACTGAAGTCTTATACACTAGTTGAACTGAAAACACCTTTTTTCATCAGTATGTTTTTTCAAGTGCATTGCGAGTTGTTGCTGGAAAACGGAGATTTATTTTATTTTCATCTGTCCCAACCTAAGTTGGACCTTTATAGTTTCTGTACACTCTTTTTATTATACTTATGGTGTAGATCTGTTAGTACTAAATTGTAATCTCAATTAGCCTAAGGCATTTAAAATTGAGAGCCAAATTTTTTGTTTGAACTTCTTGAGTTTAGTAGTTGAACTTCATAGTAAAAGTTAAAGCACTGGTTTAAATTAGCTACATTTAACAGGTAGCCCTATTAATTTCATAACTACTTCACTAGTCAATATGGACTGATGCTTCTGTTGTTTGGAATGATCATAGTACTTGCCGTATAGACTAAGTTGTACTGATATTTCAGTTGTATTAATTCTGTTATTCTTAGCATGTCCCTGGTTTAGGGAATGCGAACTGAAGCTTCCCGTTCCTTTTTATATTTTGAAGAATGAATGTACCATGTGTTAAAGTGTAACAGAACTTTCAGTCCTAGCATGCTAGTGACTATGAAATACGTACTGATGGTTCTTTGGTTTTCCTATTGCAGTACTTAGTAAATTTTTTGTTTGAACTTCTTGAGATTTAGAAGTTGAACTTCATAGTAAAAGTTAAAGCACTGGTTTAAATTAGCTACATTTAACAGGTAACCCTATTAAGTTCATAACTACTTCACTAGTCAATAAGGACTGATGCTTCTGTTATTTGGTTTGATCATAGTACTTGTTGTATAGACTAAGTTGTACTGAGATTTCAGTTGTATTATTTCTGTTATTCTTGGCGTGTCACTGTTTTAGGGAATGTGAACTGAAGCTTCCCGTTCTTTTTTATATTTTGTAGAATGAATGTACCGTGTGTTCAAGTGTACCAGAACTTTCAGTCCTAGCATGCTAGTGACTAGGAAATACGTACTGATGGTTCTTTGCTTTTCCTGTTGCAGCACTTCGTAAATTTTTTGTTTGAACTTCTTGAGTTTTAGTAGTTGAACTTCATAGTAAAAGTTAAAGCACTGGTTTAACTTAGCTACATTTAATAGGTAGCTCTATTAAGTTCATAACTACTTCACTAGTCAATATGGACTGATGCTTCTGTTGTTTGGTATGATCATAGTACTTGCCGTATAGACTAAGTTGTACCGAGATTTCAGTTGTATTATTTCTGTTATTCTTAGCATGTCACTCTTTTAGGGAATGTGAACTGAAGCTTCCCGTTCCTTTTTATATTTTGTAGAATGAATGTACCATGTGTTCAAGTGTACCAAAACTTTCAGTCCTAGCATGCTAGTGACTAGGAAATATGTACTGATGGTTCTTTGCTTTTCCTGTTGCAGTACTTAGTAAATTTCTAACTACTATTAGCACGATGCTTTTAGTAATGAATGTTGTCCTCGGCTGAAACTTAGTCTTTTTAGTGTTCTTCTGAAACTAAAAACTGATTTTTAGTGTGATAGTACTGATGCACATGTCTAAGCTGTACTGAGCGTCCAAGGCTACTATTTGCTTTTGTCCTTAGTTAGTCTGCCACTGTTTTTTTGCGAAAATATTTATGTGTTATTTTTGTTTCTCCATGACTAGTGCTGCGTAGCAGCCATCAAATTTCAACTTCAACCTACTTTAACTTCGAATGATGGATCAACAAAATAGGAAGCTAGCAAACTTGTTGGATGACATAAGCAAACGATGTACTTGATAAACATAGGCAAACTTGTTCAAACCCTGACACACATAACATAAGGTAGCTGGTTCAACATAACGAAAGCAAACTACAAATCTGAAAGAACAAGATTAAGGACAGGCAGAAGGGTGAGCAACACGAATGCAGACTTTCGTGCATCTTCATCCCGATAGTTGCAGTGGTAGTAGGGGTCAGCCTCCTACTCTTTTGAAATATCCCAACCTGTCACGATGTTGTCGATTGTCTTCCATGACTTGTACATTGCGTACGCATCTATTCCTGCGTACGTGATGAGGTTGTCTGGCAGCGGGCTGGTCCCCCATAGTTTGTGGTATGCCCTGTCCATCTGCTTCTTCATGCCGTCGTAGAATGGGTGGATGACGCCGCCTGCAACATCGGCCAAGGAGTCGTAGTATTTGTCGGTCTTTGTATCTTTCCACTTGCGCTGCATGTCGATGAAGTTGTTGGGGTTGATCTCCAAACCAGACTTGTCCAGCATCCGCTGCTCACCTCCAATGATGAAACCGACAAATGTGTACAATTTCTCCCCCTGCAGGAAGTCTTTGAGGCGCTTGGGCCTGCAAGGGGGGAGACACACATTTAAAGATTAGTCTTCTTTTTTGAAGATTTAATTCTTCTGCTTTTTTTGGGTTTACAAGTGATAACCCATGAGGTAGATGCTTATATATTATAAGTCATGGATGAATGTAGTTCAGAAACTAGTACACAAAGTCCTGAAATTAAATTCAACTACACCATGTTATTTTTTCTTTTTTGCTATCTTCATTGCTTCACCAAATGCTTCACCAAATTCAAGAATCATTTTACCAGAGTCAATGATATATGTGCTGCTTGATTCAAGTTTAGTTTTCCTTTTTGTTGAATAAAAGACCTATACCAGTGCTTGATACATCTTTGTGCATTAATTCTATATCAAGTTCAGAAATTAATTTGAGAAACATGTTCATCAAGATATGGACATATACCACTTCACCAAAGATCTTTTAATACATCAATTCTATAAACTATACTAGTGCATCAAGATCAGAATCTATACTAGTACATCAACTTCAGAAATTAATTTGGTGCATCAAGTTCAGAATGCTATAAACATTTTTTCAGATGCTAATCTAGTGAAACAATCCACTTCATAGTTTCAGAAATGCATGTAACTTGAGAAACATGTACTCGTGCATCCACTTCACAAACTATAGTAGTTCATCTAGTTGGGAAACAAGTTTAATTAAGTTTTTAGTGAGTAGTACTAGTACAACAGATGAATGAACAATAGTATGAGTTACCATTTTGTGGCTGCTGCGATGTGGTATACCAAGCAGACTTCCTCGACGCACAACTGCAGGACTGCCACCATTTGTGGAGGTTTCTTTGTTGGTGTACTCCACATCAACTCCGATGAAGCTCGGATACAAGCTGCCGCCCTTCATCCTGAGCCTGCTCATCACCTCGTCGGCCTTGTGTGGTACGCTGGTGCAGACGATCTCCAGCGTCTCCTTGCCGTGGAGCTCAATCCCTTTGAGCGTTTTGGTGTACTCGCGCTTCTTGCCGGGGACGTGAATGTCGACGAGGTTGCTGCTCTTGTTCGCCGTCTCGCCATGGTGACGCTTGGCGGCCGGTTCCTCCGCCATCGCCTTACTCCAGTGACTATGGGATTGGGAGAGAGAAGTTTGTGGTTTGTGTGCAGTGGGGATGGAAGCAGCAATGGTGGTTGTGTGAATGAGGCAGAGATGGAAGACAATGGGGTATTTTGTAGTGCGTCGACGGGGGTGTGTGGGAGGCGATTCGTCGGGGGCGTGGGTGTAGTGGTCATGGGGGTCGCCGTTTGTAGTGCCTCGTGGCAACCGCCCAGTGGGTGGCGCGGGTGGTGTCCTGGAAGAACTGACTGTCCAAGACAAAGGTTTTTTATTGCTGCACTGATTAGTCTTGTCAAGTTGTACTTATGATTTGCTAAATCCCACTTGCACATCTCATGGGTGGTGATGATGGCATTTTGCACTATTTAGGTGACGTATTCTTTCTGATGATTTTCCATGTGGATGTTAAGTATTGTTTTTCCATTGAAGTCTTATACACTAGTTTATCTCAAAACATTTTTTCAGTGCCCTGGGAGTTGTTGCTCAAAACTGGTACTTATTTTATTTTCATTTGTACCAACCTAAGTTAGGCCTTTATAGTTTTTGTATTCTCATTTTAGTGCACTTATGGTTTAGTACTGTGTGAGCTGAATTGTAATTTCATACAGTGCATGGGTTTGAAATTTGATGTCACAATGGTGTGAGTGGCCTGACTGATCCTGCTGTTTTAGTACTGATGTCATATGTATTTTTGAACTGAGCTTTTTTTTGTTTTTTTGGGTGGGGTGGGGGTTTGAGATTATTTTATGACCAGATCGTTCGTTGTGGTCTGGACAGATTTTATATAAATAAGGAATTTAGCAGAATTCACAAATAAATTCTATTTGAAGTTCCTGCATTTTAGTTGTTGAAGTAGTCAGATTTTATATAAATAAGAAATTTAGCATAATTTGCAAACATTATATTTTTGAACTTTTTGCATTTTAGTAGTTGAACTTGTCATAATTGACAAACAATATATGCTTGAGCTTTTTGCATTTTAGTAGTTGAACTTGTCAGATTTTATATAAATAAGAAATTTAGCATAATTGACAAGCATTATATGTTTGAACTTTTTGCGTTTTAGTAGTTGAACTTGAAAGTAATATTTAATTTAGTTTTTTAAATGATGTACATTTAACAAATAGGCTATTAAGTTCTCATCTTTTTAGAGGTTCATTGTTTTTGTATCATATTTACTCCTTTTTTCTTGTAGAGGTTAATTGACAAACATTTTTCTTGTAGTTTATATTTCTTTGTCCTGCCCTCTGGTTTTGTTTAACTGGGCTTATTGGTGGGGTATTTTGTTGACGATGCAGGCTATTGGGCCATTTGTTGGCCCGGATAGCTCATCCGCGCGGTTGTGCAGCACGGCGTGCGCGTGCGCTCTGTGTTTAGTCCCACCTCGCTAGTCGAGGGGGCTCCGGACCTGTTTATAAGCGCAACCGAGGCTCACTAGTCGAACTCCTCTAAACACTTACCTGAGCGCTTATACACGACACTCGCTCTCTCTCTTGACCTGTGGGCCCTGGTCGGCGGGTCGTGCGTTGTGCGGATTACTAGGGATTCGCTCACGGGCTCGAGTTCAAGTATCTAGCATTGTTAGGGCCTGCGACTGACCTTGGACGGTCAATTTTTTTTGTTTGTTTGAATCTAGTACTTGACTCTAGCAGTAACTTGGACTGATACTTTTTGTTCTAGTTCTTGTCAGTTTTGTGTGAGTGTAGTCTTTTTCATTTGAGTTTTTTGCCTTCTTTGTTGTGTTTGTTTTTGTGATTATTCTCAAGGGTCTTCTGGGGTCATTTTCAGAACTATGGTACTTGCGTGTGGACTGAGTTGTACTGATAGTGCATTCATAGTAGTGCTTACAAACTGATGCTTCTTTGTACTTTTTATTGTAGTAAGTATGTACTATCCGATCAAGTGTACTATTACTGTCATTCTTAATCTGCAAGCGACCAACATAAGTGTGTGCTGATGCTTCTTAACTTTTTTATGTTTGTAGTACTTGTTAATTTTCTAGTAGATCCATATGAATGTGAACACTACATGAAGTACTAAGAATTTTCGCTTCAACTTTTGAAGCATTGTCAAGCAACTCAAATTGTGCTGATTGTTCTAGACGTTATGTTTTCTATACAATACTGAATCGAAACTAGACATGGAACAACGTTGTGTGATTAGTTGCATCATAACTAGTACTTTAGAGCAGCCACAACGTTCCATTCAGAAGCTACTTTTCAATTTTGAAATGATGGATTAACAACATACGAAGCTACCAAACTTATATAATGAGATAAGCAAAACATTGTACTTGATGACATAACTAAACTTGTTCAAACATGACAAACGTGACATAATCATATTGGTTCAACCCAACAAGAGCAAACTACTAATTTGAAACAACAATATAAAAGGCAAGCACAAGCAGAAGTAAAACGAAGGGAGACTCTTATGTATCTTCATCCCTAAAAGGGGCAGAAGGGGCGGTCGTAGTAGTGGTCAGCCTCCCGCTCTTTCGCATATTCTGAACCATCTGTGATGTAGTCGATTATGAACCATGACTTGTACGTTGCTTAAGAATCTACTCCTGCGTACTCGATGAGGTTGTCTGGCAGCGGGCTGGTCCCCCACAGTTTGTAGTCTTCCTGCATGTTGATCTTCTTCTTCATGCCTTTGTAGCATGGGTGGATGACGCTAGCTGCAACATCAGTCAAGGAGTCGTACTCTTTTCTGGTGTATGGAACTCTCCACTTGCGTTGAATGTCGATGAACTTGTTGGGGTTGATCTCCAAACTGGACAACTTCAGCTTCTCTTTGTCGCTTTCAATGCTGAAACCGGCAAATATGAACAACTTCTCATGCTGCAGCATCTCGCTCAGGCGCTTGGGCCTGCAAGGGGAGAGACATTTTGAATATTATCATTACTTTGATGTTTGAATTATTCATTTTTGTTTTGTTTTACAAGCGATGAATCCATGAAGTAGTTGCTTATGTAGGATAAACAATGGATGAATGTACTTCAAAAACTAGTAAACAAAGTTCTAAAATTAAATTAAGTACATCATGTTATTCTTCTTTTTGGATTATACATAGTTTCAGTCAATGTTGTATGTTCTACATTGGTACTAGTTTAGTTTACTTTTGTTGAATAGGATAACACATAACCAGTGCTTCCCCAAGTCGTTAGTTTATTTTCTTATGAAAATAACATTAGATCAAATTCAGAAAATACTTCACTACATCAAGTTCAGAAACATCTTTTTAATACATCGAGTGCATAGACTACACTATTGGATCAACTTGAGAAACTACACTAGTCGATCAACTTCAGAATTTAATCTTCCGCAAGATTTTCCAAATAGTAATCCAGTGCATCAGGTTCAAAAATACATTACAGTGTATCTACTTGAGAAAATGCAGTAGTGCATCCACTTTTCACAAACCACACTAGTACATCTAGTTGGGAAACAAGTCTGATGAAAATTTCAGGATACAGTACTAATAAAACAGATAAACCATACAGGGCAAATGAGTAGGGCGGCTCACCATTTTGTGGCCGCTGCGATGTGGTACACAAAGCAGAGCTCATCGACGCACAACTGCAGGACTGCTGCCATCTGGGGATGTTCTTCTTCGTTGGTGTAGTGCACACCAACACCGACGATCCTACGATTAGGACTCTTGCCGCCAAGCTTCTTCTAGAGCCTGGAGATCACCTTGTCGGCCTTTTCTGGTACGCTGGTGCAGAAGATCTCCAGCATCTTGTTGCCGTGGAGCTCAACTCCTGTGAGGGTTGTTGTGTACTCGCGCTTCTCGTCGGGGACATGAATGTCGAAGAGGTTGCTTCTCTTGTCCGACGTCTCAGCATGATGACACTTGGCAGACGGTTCCTCTGCCATCGCCTTCCTTCGGCGATTGTGGGATTGGGAGAGAGAAGTTTTTGGTTTGTGTGCAGTGGATATGGAAGCGGCAATGGTGGTTTGTGGGAATGAGGGAGAGATGGAAGAGAATGGGTTTTTTTGCAGTGCGTGGACGGGGATTTGTGGGAGGCGGTTCGTCGGGGGCGTGGGTGTAGTGGGTGTAGTGGCGTGGGGTCATCGTTTGCAGTCCCTTGTGGCAACTGCTTAGTTGGTGGCATGGGTGGAGGCGTGGAAGAACTAACCGCCCAAGTTAAATGGTTTTTACTGCTGCACTGACTAGTCTTGTCAAGCTGTACATATGACCTGCTAAATTCCACTTGCACGTCTCTGCGGTGGTGATGATGGCATTTTACTATCGCACTGATTCGTATAGTCAAGCTGTACTTATCAGCTGGTTATCCCACTTGCACGTGTCAGGGTCGGTGATGATGGAGGTCTGAACTCCTCTACTGTGGTACTTGGACTGGTGATTGAAGTGTAATTGAACGTACCAAATACCAGTGAGACTATGTGTGATGATAATATTTTTTAAAACAATTTTCATATTTTTTAAAGGATTGTTTATATCAAGATAATCTTTGAGTATTTTTTACAAATAAATTAAATTTTCATCAGTACAGGATGTATTATATCCGCATTTTGCTTGAGGTAATTATTTTTATGTATTGATGGTCTTTCTGAATTGGGACTGGCAGAAGAAGATATAGCTTTGTTTTTTCAAAACGATGTTTTTCTGAGGCGTTCATGGGTGTGTTTGTTTTACTATGCCTTTGTACTGACGACTGAGAATTATCAGTACCGATGTACTACAAGAGCTTAAATTTTCCTTGACATATTTTTGCTGAGTTACTGGTCGACAGTAGCGTTTGCGTCAGATATATCCAGATAAGTTTTTTCAAATGTATTTGTGACTGCATTCAAAACTATTATCAAATGGTTTACATAATAATGTCACTGCTCTAGCGGGCACAAATTAGAAATTATATCAGTACTGATGTGTACTCTGCCTTGTACTGATGATTGAGAATTGTCAGTACTGATGTACTACAAGAGTTTAAATTTTCCTTGACATATTTTTTGTTGAGTTACTGGTTGACAGTAGCATTTTGCATCAGATATATCTAGATAAGTTTTTTCAAATGTATTTGTGACTGCATTCAAAATGATTATCAAATGGTTTACATAATAATGTCACTGCTCCAGTGAGCACAAATCATAAATTATATCTTAACTATAGTACTGATCGAGAAATTGACGATAAAGCTAAATAAGTTTTGGTAACGACAGTGTTTCTAAAATGTTTCCTCATTGTGTGCCGATGCAACTGAGACTGCAAGCTTATTTTTTAGTTGGTGCAGCAGGATAGCCACTATGTATTGTTCAGTCTTGAGCTATTCCTAACTGGCCCCGAATGTTGTGCCTTGCCGGCTCCCTTTCCAGGTTGATCCTTGGCAGCTTCATCGTTAGTTTCAGTTTCCTCAACGCCGACACTATCATCTTCATTGTCTTCATCTGATTGGTCATCATTCTCGTCAAACTCTTCTTCTTCATCGTCTTCATTTGATTTTTTGGAACTCTGTACCTTGCCCTATTTCTGCTCAGCTCCACTGACCTCCTTGCCCACTTTGCATGTGCGGGCATTATGTCCGTCAGTTCCCCCACACTTGAGGCAAGTGTAGCTGTTACATGTGTTGTCTCCATTGGTAGAAACCTAGGTGGCTCCAATCTGCTTGTTCTTGTTGACAGTGGGATCTGTACGCAGTGGGCATGTGCGGTAGTTGTGGTTGCTCATGACGTTGCAGAATCTGCATGCCCTTATCCTGAGAGGTTTGCCGTTCGGGCCAAATTCCACATGCTTGATGGGGCGTGGTGGCTTTTTGGTTGTTGCTTGCGTCTTGCTCTTCCTCCCCTTTGTGTTTGAGAATATGGGTTGTTTAATCAGCCTTTCTTGCTGCTGCTGGTAGGATGTGCTATTGTCATGTCGTTTGCCTCCAGGACCATCAAGCTCATGATCTCACATGTGAGCTTGTTGGTGCTCTTGAGTGTGCACATGGGCAAGCTCCGGTTGCTGCTGCTCCTCTTCCGCGTTGTCGATTGGGTCAATAGCTCCCAGATGGTTCATCTCAAATAACATTATAGCAATATTCTTCTCAATGGTTTCATTGTCCGTGACACCTCCATTTTCAGCAGAATGCATGGCGTCGAGTTCTTGTTCAAGTTTGTCCATGACGACCCGCGACCTCGCCATTTGCTCTTGGCTTCTCAAGCTTTTTCTGTGCACCCTCATGTTCAGCGTCAGCAGTGAGCTTTCAATGCAGTATTGGGATGCCGTGTTTGACGCTACTGTCCTCAAATCATTTCTGTTGAATGTTGGCTGGACGTTCGGGCGTTTGGTGTATCTCATGAGGATATATTTCTCTGGAACACTGACAGCTTTAATTGAATGCATCATGCACAGGACATGCACGCAGAAAAGACCTGTATTTTTTTGGAAGAGGTGCATGTTTTTTGTCATTTCATTCGAACAAAAACTTTGCAAAAAAAAGTAGTACAGTATGTAAAATCTTTTTTATAGTCCTCACCTGTGTGTTCCCATAGCCTGCACTCGCACTCATATGTTTCTCCCACGGGGTCTGCAACCACTAGGTACGCATGCTGAGCCCACACAGATAGTTTTTGCGGGTGGTTGTAGTGCACAAGGTACTTTGTGGGCTCTTTCGTCTCTGCCGCCGTGAAGAGTGTGCTCAGTTTTAGCCTTTTTCTGATCTCACTGTACACATCTCGTGAGTAGAGCTTTGCCATCTGGGTGTCAAACCCATAGAAGGTCAGCGTGTTTTGTTCCTTCTGCACATGCAAGAACGATGACCAAATTGTTAGTTTTCTTGAAGCAAAAACTTCTAATAAAGTTTTACTTTAGTAAGCATGTTTTTTTGTCTTATGATAAGTGATAGAGCTATACCCGGTTAGCCATTGTCTCCTTGTTCTCTGTCTGCCTCCTGGTTTTGACGCAGGAGTTTACCTGGCTGACAAACCGGTGTAGGTTTTGTCTCTGACTTACGAAGTTCTTCTTGAGTACATAGTTCATGCTCTGACTTCTTGAGTACAAATTTCTTTGAAGTAGGCTGATATTCATCTCTCATGCTCGTTCCACATGCCCACCATTGTGGCATCATCATGGAGGTTGTACTTATCCATGAGTCTTTTCCAGGCATCCTCAAACTCAGTTGGCATGAGGGGCCACTTGAGCATTGATGTGAATTCATCCTTAAAGTCATCGTGCAGGTAGTACAGGTACGCGAGGTGTTCCCTGTACTTCTTCATAATGTGCCAGCGGAATAGCTTATGTACTGTGTTCTTCAAAATATCTAGGATCGCCAAAGCCATTGCCGAGCACTGGTCAGGTAATGGGAAAATAGACTCGAAGTGGTCAGCAGATGGTTGTCCATATATACTAATAGAACTGACACAACATTTTTACTATGTTATTTTTCTTTTTTGGATGGGGGTGGTGGTTGGGGGTGGTTTTGGCGGTTGCTCCTGTGAGGATGCATGTAGGAGCCTTCCCTCTCATGCACATTAAAAATGTCTTGAACATCCACTTGAATGAATCTGCATCCTCATCTCTTCTCAAGGCGAAACCAAAGAATGTAGTCTGTAAGTGGTTGTTAGTTCCGACAAACACACCAAGTGGCATATGGTACTTGTTGGTCTTATATGTTGTGTCAAACGTTACGCAGTCCCCAAAGTCCTGATACGCCCCTCAACAGCTTGCGTTCGCCCAGAATATGTTCTTAACTCTGTCGGACTCATCGAGTTGCATGTCACAGAAGAATTCCCTGTTTATAGCTTTCATCTCCCTAAGGAAGTTGACAGTCTTTAGGGCATCGTCCACATCATCAATCTGTGAATTCTTTGATTTCCTGCATATTAAAAGTTCATTGAAAAATGCATGTTGAACTGGCGTTAGGGCATGCGTTGCGTAATATGTTTATACTGACAGATGAAAAAAGACGGAGGCAGTTTTTGGGAGGAGAACAAGTTTGTACTTACAGGTTAATCAGGTCTTTGGCATTCATTTCGAGGAAGTAGCTACCAGGGTCATCGCCGCCCAGTATGGTCTTGATTTGGGCGTGTTCAATGCCTGTGAACTACAGGTACTTGATGTACTTCAAGATTGTTTTGTCAAAGTTTTTGTGGGAGTGGAAGAAGACAAGCATTTCTATGGTGAGCTGTAGCCTGTGGTTGTGTTCCCAGACTATCTCTTTTACGACAAATGTTCCATCCTTTTCCTTCTTCAGCTTCATTTTAGCCTCGCAGTTAGTTTTGGCTGTCGTGTTGTTACGCTGTCTATTTGCTTCAGACACCTTGGATTCATAAACTCCATAGCACGTCCAATAAAGGTAGGCTCTGGTCTTTAACTTGGGGCCTTCCCTGACAGCAAAACCCGCGTGCTTCGCATATACGTTGTAGAAGTTCTTTGTTTCTTCGAAAGTTTCAAACCGCATCTCTAGCCTTGGCAGACATAAGCTTCAATGTTATATGGCTGCATGCAACAGTGAGCAAACAAAAACGTACTTATGAAAATGTTAGATGGGGTTGTCACAGCACCATGATATGGACTGTGCTTGTATGTTTTTTCTATATGGATACTTACATGTGTATAACTCTACCCTTCCTCCAGTGTTTGTTGTTCACCCTGGTGTATGGGCGCGGGTGGTGTCACCCTTGGCACATGCAGCAATGCATCTCTTGGAGGGAGCAACGTTGACGAAGATCTCCGTCTCTCATTGTACGGCCGTCTCCCCTCAGATTCATTGTGAGGTTGCTCCTGTCTATATGGCTCATATCTGGTACTTTTGAACCTGTTGGAGTGGCCAAAATTTCCGTTTCTTTGGCCTGGTCTTCTCGTCGCAACCGCTTTTGTAGCACGGATGATTGATGTTGACGGAGCGACTGGTGGAAGCCTTGTTGCAACCCATCCACGGCTTCCTGTCCTTGGCTTTTTGCATGCGCTAGGGAAGGAAAACATTTGTTTTTTGTGATATTGTTGGCCTTGTTGCAACCCAGCAGCGGCAAAGCTTGCATTCCCATATATTGGTGTTTGCTGCATAGAAGAACCAGTCCGTGCTTCTAATGATTCTGGTGTATCTTGAAATCTGCATGTATTGTTGAAGTATCCAGGTGGTATTTCTGGTGTTACCCAACCAGGTGGTGCCCCATATCTGCTTGGCTCATCAAACATTCACTGTGTGTGCCACCTTGCATGCTTCTACAAATGACATTCAACAGTTTTGGGATTAATCTAGTTTTGTTTTTAGTTGAACTGATGAACGTTCATGGTCAACACTGATGTACTGATGTACTGTTTTTAGCACTACTTGTAAACTGGACATTGAACTGATGCATGACTTCTCTTTTGTTCATCTGTAACTTATGCAACTGCACTAGAAGTACTCCTAGTTTATGTATCATTGAACTTGCTGTGTAACAACTATATATTTTTTCAACAACATTCTTTCACTAGTTCGAACTGACGCAACTACACGACATATACTATTAGAAATAACATCATATAACTTGCAGTGGTAGCTGAACCTTATATAAAGCCTAGTAGCTCCTTGGGCTGATGCATAACTACATGTTTTTTGTCTTGAACTGAAGCTAGCATATTAGAGGTACTGATAGTAACCTCGACATCCTAATTGTGCATCAAACTTTTTGTCGTGTCACAGCCTGGTTTTTGCCCTCCTTTTCTTTGCTTGATTTTCAACTGAGTTGGTTTTGGATTTGGAGTTTTGAATCATTCCATTTGGACTTGATCACTTGGGTATCCCTTGATTTTCACCCAAGTGCCCCCTCTCCTCTTCTAATCCATCATTTCACCCCTGGCCAACCCAACAATATTGCTTGGAATATTTTCTTAAATGAAAAATATTCATTTTGCCCCTTAAACCCTAGCCAAACTCTTTGACCTCCAAAGTAACCCTCACTTCTATTGCCCTAAAAATCCTTAGAAAATTCCCAAATATTCTTTGGACCCTAGGGCACATTTCTGAGCAAAAATATTTCACCACTTTTTGGAGTATTTTTGCTACAGAAAATATTTTCACATCTGGGCTGAAATGGTAGTTTCTACAGCAACTACCTTTTTACTAGCTCCAATGTATCTGGTTTTCCCTGTGCTTTTTCACCTTAGTAAGAGTCAGTAAAACCCCAAAGCGTAGCCCTTGAATCCCTGTGGTTTGACCACAGTAACTGTTCAAAGTTTCCGTCCTATAACTTAACCTCTTCACCATTTCACTTCTACTGCACCTGGAAACAACCCGAGCCATGGTAACACCTAGGTTTACTAAGGACTACACGCCAGACATCATGGTTAGTGCATATGTGACCTGATGTCATGGTCCACGCGGTGACCGCATTCGTCCGAGCATGCTGGCATGCCAAACGCGCGCTCTACGCATCGCCAGCACCTCTGTGGCGCGCGTGCACGCTGCTCGGCCAGCCAGAGCGTGTCCCCCCTCGCCACCATCCTCGTCTCCACCCCGTTAACTCCTCCCTGCCGCTCGCCGACGTCGGAGCTTGCCGCAGCGAGCACGGGCACGGTCTGGCCAATGGCACAATGCACGCGCACTATGTTTGTCCCTTTCCTCCTTGCTCCAGTGCTCGTCCGCATCCGCGCACAGCTCCCGCGTGACCCCCGTCGCCTTCCCCCCCTCTCTCTGGCACCATTCGTCGTTGGGTGCTGGAGACAGCTGTCCTCTGGCGGAGCCCGAGCCCTCCTCGCCACCCCGCCTATAAAACCCCCCCTCCGCAGCCTCCTTTGAGCATCGCAGCTCACCACCACTCCCTCCTATAGCCACTAGAATCCGCAGCCCGGCCGGGCAGGCCGCGGGCTGCTGTCCCCGAGCTGAGCTCGCCGGCGATCCCCTCTGGATCGTCCCCGTAGCTCCGGCCACTCCCAAGCCAAGGCGACCCCGCCAGGGCCTCCGCCTCTCCTCCGTGAAGCTAACGCCCCTAGCCAGAGCCCCCGGAGCTGCCCCTAGCCGCCATCTTCCTCATCTCCGGCGACTACCGTGTTCTGCCTCCGCTTGCGAGGAAGAATTCGACGCCGTCCTGTCACCATTTGCCAAGCTACGGGTTCCGGCAGGTGCGCAAGAACCTTCTCCGTCGATCCCTCCCTCTCGTTTTGCACCAAGAAGCCTCAACGCCGGCGTAAGCTCCGGCGAAGCACCGCACCTCTCTGTTTCTGTCCCCCTCCCTCCGGCCTGACTAGCGGGGCCTGCTAGTCAGCCACTCACTACGCGCGCGAAGCAGTATGAGTGGTGGCTCCCTGGGAAAATACGCCTTCGATGTCATCCCCTCTCTGTTTTCTTTTTCAAATTCATTTAAATTCCAGTAGCATTCAAACATCCATAACTTTTATTCCACATGTCCAAATGCAGTGATTCTTTTTGCATTGTGTTCTGTGTCCAAAAACCTAACAACTCCCAAAAGATGGGATTTTTCCTTGCTATCTAGATTTTCTGGCAGTTTTTAGAAGGTTTCTTGATATTTTTCAATTGTGGTTTTTGAATGTTTTCAGAGGAACCAGCTTGTATTGAGGATCACCAGGAGCTTTCTGAACCTCATCAGTACTAAGGCAAGCCACAGTAACATTTTCATGGTGCCACTTCAATATTTTTAATTTCCATACTTGAACTTATGAATATTGATGCATTTAAATTAGTTATATAATAAATATATTCTGTTATATGCTTCTTATATTAAAATGCTTGAACTTCAGTATGTGTGAAGTAAATATTGTTGGTAAGATAACGAGAACTTAGTTGCTAGTGATAAATAAATAATATGGTCATAGAGTTGATGAGTAATTTGAATATTATTTTTGCATGAGGTAAAATGATGATAATTGCTAGAAATAGTTCTGGTATGAGTAAAGAGAGGTTTTAACCAAAATAGTAGCATGAGTTTATGTTGGCTCCGTGGGAGTGTGGTTAGTGCAGTCTTTGCACGGTTATGTGATGCATGTGTGAATACATGTGTGAATACATAGACCACAACATGTCCCTAGTGAGCCTCTAGTTGACTAGCTCGTTGATCAATAGATGGTCATGGTTTCCTGACTATGGACATTAGATGTCATTGATAGCGTGATCACATCATTAGGAGAATGATGTGATGGACAAGACCCAATCCTAAGCGTAGCACAAAGATCGTGTAGTTCGTTTGCTAAAGCTTTTCTAATGTCAAGTATCATTTCCTTAGACCATGAGATTGTGCAACTCCCGGATACCGTAGGAATGCTTTGGGTGTACCAAACGTCACAACGTTACTGGGTGGCTATAAAGGTACACTACAGGCATCTCCGAAAGTGTCTGTTGGGTTGGCACGAATCGAGACTAGGATTTGTCACTCCGTATGATGGAGAGGTATCTCTGGCCCACTCGGTAATGCATCATCATAATCAGCTCAATGTGGCTAAGTAGTTAGTCACGGGATCATGCATTGTGGAATGAGTAAAGTGACTTGCTGGTAACGAGATTGAACAAGGTATTAGGGATGCCAACGACCGAGTCTCGGGCAAGTAACATACCGATTGACAAAGGGAATTGTATACGGGATTGATTGCATCCCCGACATCGTGGTTCATCCAATGAGATCATCGTGGAACATGTGGGAGCCAACATGGGTATCCAGATCCCGCTATTGGTTATTGGCCGGAGAACATCTCTGTCATGTCTGCATGGTTCCCGAACCCATAGGGTCTACACACTTAAGGTTCGGTGACGCTAGAGTTGTTATGGGAAATAGTATGTGGTTACCGAAGGTTGTTCGGAGTCCCGGATGAGATCCCGGATGTGACGAAGAACTCCGGAATGGTCCAGAGGTGAAGATCGATATATTGGACGAAGGGTATTGGAGTCCGGAATTGTTCTGGGAGTACCGGGTGACGACCAGCGTGACCGAAAGGTGTTTCGGAGGCCCGGGCAAGCGTTGGGGGGGGCCTTATGGGCCAAGGGGAGGGGCACATCAGCCCACTAAGGGGCTGTGCGCCCCTCCCACCCCATCTCACATAACGTAGAGAGGTGGGGGCACCTCCCCTAGGGTAGCCACTCCTCTCGGCTTGGGGGGCAAGTTTCCTAGGTGTGGGGGCGCCAAACCCATCTAGGGTTTCCCCTGTGGCCGCCACCCCTCCCCTAGGGAACCCTAGGGCGCCACCTCCACCCTCCTCCCCCCTATATATAGTGAGGGAGAGAGATCGCAGCCGCACCCTTCCCCTGGCGCAGCCCTCTCCCCCTCTCCAACTCCACCTCCTCCTCAGTAGTGCTTGGCGAAGCCCTGCCGAAGAACTGCAAGTTCCACCACCACGCCATCGTGCTGTCGGAGCTCTCCCTCAACTTCTCCTCTCCCCTTGCTGGATCAAGAAGGAGGAGACGTCCCTGCGCTGTACATGTGTTGAACGCGGAGGCGCCGTCCGTTCGGTGTTAGATCAGATCTTCCGCAATTTGAATCGCCACGAGTACGACTCCCTCACCCGGGTTCTTTTAACGCTTCCGCATCGCAATCTTCAAGGGTATGAAGATGCAATCCCCTCTCTCTTGTTGCTAGAATCTCCATAGATTGATCTTGGTGATGCGTAGAAAATTTTGAATTATTGCTATGTTCCCCAACAGTGGCATCATGAGCTAGGTCTATTGTGTAGATTCTATGCACGAGTAGAACACAAGTAGTTGTGGGCATTGGTTTGTTCAATTTGCTTACCGTTACTAGTCCTATCATGTTTCGGCGGTATTGTGGGACGAAGCGGCCCGGACCGACCTTACACGTACGCTTACGTGAGACAGGTTCCACCGACTGACATGCACTTGTTGCATAAAGATGGCTAGCGGGTGCGAGTCTCTCCCACTTTAGTCGGATCAGATTCGATGAAAAGGGTCCTTATGAAGGGTAAATAGCAATTGGCATATCACCATTGTGGCTTTTGCGTAGGTAAGAAACGTTCTTGCTAGAAACCCATAGCAGCCACGTAAAACATTCAACAACAATTAGAGGACGTCTATCTTGTTTTTGCAGGGTATGCTATGTGATGTGATATGGCCAAAAGAATGTGATGAATGATATGTGATGTATGAGATTGATCATGTTCTTGTAATAGGAATCACGACTTGCATGTCGATGAGTATGACAACTGGCAGGAGCCATAGGAGTTGTCTTAATTTATTGTATGACCTGTGCATCAATCAAAACACCATGTAATTACTTTACTTTATTGCTAACCGTGAGCCATAGTAGTAGAAGTAATAGTTGGTGAGGGAGTCCCGGATTAGGGGGTGTTCGGATAGCTGAACTATCACATTTGGCCGGACTCCTAGACTATGGAGATACAAGATTGAAGACTTCGTCCCGTGTCCGGATGGGACTTTCCTTGGCGTGGAAGGCAAGCTTGGCGATACGAATATGTAGATCTCCTACCATTATAATCAACTCTGTGTAACCCTAACCCTCTTTGGTGCCTATATAAACCGGAGGGTTTTAGTCCATAGGACGAACAACAATCATACCATAGGCTAGCTTCTAGGGTTTAGCCTCTTTGATCTCGTGGTAGATCTACTCTTGTACTACCCATATCATCAATATCAATCAAGCAGGAGTAGGGTTTTACCTCCATCAAGAGGGCCCGAACCTGGGTTAAAACATCGTGTCCCTTGTCTCCTGTTACCATCCACGTAGACGCACAGTTCGGGACCCCCTACCCGAGATCCGTCGGTTTTGACACCGACATTGGTGCTTTCATTGAGAGTTCCTCTGTGCCGTCGCCATCAGGAAGGATGACTCATCCCGTCTTTAAACACGGCACTGTTGCTAAAGGAGCTTTGGCTATCGGCCAAACTCTCCAGCTAGGCGGTTTCCTTATGACCGCATGTCTAGCCGCCACGCCGAGGATGACTTCTCGGGTCATCGAAAGCAAACTTCACGTTAGCTCGGAACTCGCCGAGCAGTTAGATCCGATGGAGCTCTCTTCCTTAAACGAGTTGTTGGATCGCATCGCCGCCCTGGGAGTCGCTACAGACTACGATCATATTGGGCCTAAACCTGATCTGAGAGAGATCAACTCTCCCCAGGTTACCCACCATGTTGCTGTGGTTGAGGAACAATACGGCGACCCTTCCTCTATTTTAAGGACTAGCTATGTCCGGATTCCCAATCCCTCCATGCTGGATTCCCGTGGAGGGGAGGACGTCACTCAAGCCTTGAACCTAAAGTCAGGCAGCAGGCTAGATTCATTGGACAACATCCAAGAACTCAAGCTTCCAAATTCGGAAACTTCTTGGCCCCTGAGTCTTAGATTGGATGGGGTTCCGCATTTAATCCCGCCGCCCACCCAAACATAACCGATCTATACCAAATCCGGCAAGAGCCCACAGAAATAGTACACCATTACTGGGCCAGATTCCTCCTGGTTATGAACAGGATAAAGGACTGCCGCGAGGAGGACACAATTTCATTCTTCTGCAATAATTGCATGGACAAGGGAATCCTTAACATTGTAAGTCGTCGTGAAATTTCGCGCTTCGCTGACTTGGCGTCCATAGTACGAAAGTACTGTGCGATGGAAAGCGCCTGGAAAACTGAAACCAAATTTTGGGACAATCCGGCCCTGAATACAACCCCAGTCCGAAATAAAAGGGTGCATTATTGCCAGGCACCTGGGTTAAACACCAAAATGCAAAAACCCTCTATAGGGCATGGAGCCGTACTGGAAGGATGGCTTAATGGGCCCTGCAAAATTCATAGTACAGAGGGCGCCACTCCAACTCACAGCCTTAGAGCATGTTGGATACTACGGCAGGTGGCCAAAAGTAGTGAAGAGCTGCTAACTCCAGAGCACTAGCCCAAGGATACCAGTACGGTATTAACAGTGTTCGAGACTTTCGCATCAAATAATATGCGGAAACGAACACTCCGCAGCCTTGCCGAAGTCTACCAAGTAGCAACAATAAACCCATGGAGTGACACGGCTATTACCTTTAATGCCAGTGACGAATCTAAATTGCGAACAGCTCGAGCACCAGCCGCATTGGTCCTCAGTCCAATAGTGGACGGCTTTCGCCTTACCAAGGTACTCATGGATGGTGGCAGCGGATTGAACCTCATTTATGAGGAAACCCTCCGAAAAATGCAAATAGACTGGAGCCACATTGAGCGAAGCAGCACAACCTTTAGAGGAATAATCCCCAGTCGGGAAGCATGTTGTACTAGAAAGATCACACTGGATGTGGTGTTCGGCACGCCGGATAATTACAGGTCCGAGGAGGTCACGTTCCAAGTGGCCCCGTTCAGCAGCGGATATCACGCTCTATTAGGACGGGAGGCATTCACAATTTTCCAAGCTATACCCCATTACGGGTACATGAAGCTCAAAATGCCCGGGCCCAACGGAATCATCACTCTTGCTAGTGACCCGGACATAGCACTCCGTGCCGAAAAGAAGACAGCCGCACTGGCCCTTGAGGCACTATCCGAAGCCCTAGCAGCCGAGGAACTCTCTGCGCTGCCCTCCATGGTGAATAGGGACGATGTGATACTCGATAAGAGATCCAAGTCCACCTCCTTTAAACCAGCGGAGGAAATAGTCAAATTCCACATCCATCCAATGGACCCTACAAAAACGGCCTCCATAGGGGCACAATTAAACCCTGATGTAGACGCCGCACTACGAGAATTCCTACGCGAAAATTGGGACATTTTTGCTTGGCACCCTTCAGACATGCCAGGAATCCCACGCCGGCTGGCCCAGCACAGCCTAAACATCCTAAAAGGATTCAAGCCAGTCAAACAGGCTCTTTGGCGTTTCTCCGAACCCAAGAGATAGGCCATGGGAGAGGAGCTAGCCAAACTATTGGAGGGCGGATTCATCAGAGATATAAAACATCCGGACTGCCTAGCAAACCTGGTGATGGTACCAAAGAAGGAAAAATCCTGGCACCTATGTGTCGATTTCAAGGACCTTAACAAGGCTTGTCCAAAGGATCCCTTCCTCCTCCCCCGCATCGATCAAATTATCGACGCTACCGCAGGACACGATTCATTGTGCTTCCTCGATGCATACTCCGGCTACCACCAAATTAAGATGGCAGAACCCGACCAAGCCGCAATGGCATTCATCACCCCATACGGCCCATTCTGCTTCAACACAACGCCCTTTGGGCTCAAAAAGACTGGCGCAACATATCAGCGCATGATTCCGACATGTCTGGCAAACCAGATCGGCAAAACAGTGGAGGCATACGTAGATGATGTGGTCGTCAAAACCAAGCACGTCAAAACTTTAGTAGACGATTTGAGCCTCACGTTCGATAATCTCCGAACATACGACATTAAGCTGAACCCGGAAAAATGTGTTTTCGGCGTACTAGCCGGAAAGCTCTTGGGCTTCGTTGTATCCGGTAGAGGAATTGAAGCAACCCCAGCCAATATCCGAGCTCTGTCACAGTTGGAGATCCCAATGGACCTCAAACAAATACAAAAATTGACGGGATGCCTGGCGGCTTTAAGCCGCTTTATCTCCCGTTTAGGAGAAAACGCATTACCCCTTTATAGCCTCCTCCGACGCACCGAACACTTCGAGTGGACGGATGCCGCCACGGCCGGACTCGAAGAAATAAAAGCCATATTGGGAACAAATCCGGTCCTGGTCGCGCCCAATGTGGGCTAACCAATGCTATTATATATCGCGGCAACTCATCAAGTTGTGAGCGCGGTACTCATTGTCGAACGAGAAACGGATGCACACAAGTTCCCCCTGCAAAAACTAGTTTACTACATGTCCACTGTCCTAACTCCATGCAAGTCACGGTACCCACATTATAAAAAGATAGCGTACGCGGTGTTCATGTCATCCCGGAAGCTGCGACACTACTTTCAAGAGTGCTCGATAACAGTAGCCTCCGAAGTACCTCTTAATGACATTATAAATAACCGCGACGCGACGGGATGGATTGCTAAATGGGCCATTGAGCTCCTCCCGTTCAACATAACCTGTAAGCCACGGCGAGCTATTAAGTCGCAAGTTTTGGCTGACTTCGTCGCCGAATGGACTAAAGCCGAACTCCCTAAAGAGTACAGCGCATATTCCAACTGGATCATGCACTTCGACAGCTCCAAAATGTTGGCTGGTCTGGGGGCTAGCGTCGTTCTAACGTCCACTACCGGAGATACAGTTCAATATGTACTCCAGATAATGTATACGGACTCCAACAACGCAGCCGAATACGAGGCCCTTCTACATGGCCTCCGGATGGCAGTCTCCAAGGGAATTCAACGCCTAGAGGTGCACAGGGATTCGAACCTCGCGATATCCCAAATAAATGGAGACTTCGATGCCAAGGATCCGAAAATGGCAGCTTATCGCAACGCCGTACTAAAAATGTCAGCTCGGTTTGAGGGGCTCGAATTTCACAATATAGTTCGGGATAACAACCAGGCAGCAGACGTGTTGGCACACATTGGTGCAAAGCGCGATGCCTTCCCTCCCAACATCTTCCTAGAGAGGCTATTCAAGCCATCCGTACTATGGGAGGGGGAGTCCAGAAATAACAACCCGAACCCAACCGCACTGCCCGAGACCGAACATTCTGACACAATTGGTGGTCCTGCCAACGAAGTAACATCCTTAGCCCATGTAATAATGGCAGTCATCGCCCCGTGAACGGAACCATTCCTAGCCTACCTAACCAGGCAGGAACTTCCCGAGGACCAAAACGAGGCCCGCTGCATAATGCGGCGATCCAAAGCCTATAAGGTCCCTGAGGGAGAGCTTTACAAGAAAAGCACAACCGGAGTCCTTCAAAGGTGTATCTCCGAAGATGAAGGGCGGAACCTTCTGGCTAAAATTCAAGCCTAACTCGGCGGGCACCACTCCGCAGCCCGGGCCCTTGTAGGCAAGGCCTTCCGTACAGGATTTTAGTGGCCGACGGCCCGGGCAGATGCTCAGGACTTAGTCCAACGATGCGTCGGTTGCTAGCTCTTTACTAATCAAAGCCACATGCCACCCACCGCCATCAAAACTATACCCATAACCTGGCCCTTCGCGGTCTGGGGGCTTGACATCGTTGGACCCCTTAAAGGAGGATCCCGCAAGCAAAAATACCTACTGGTCATGGTGGATTAATTCACCAAATGGATAGAGGCCAAACCTGTTAAGATGGCCGAATCCGGACCGGTGATAAACTTCATATCAGGGGTCGTACACCATTACGGTGTCCCCCATAGCATCATCACTGATAACGGCACGAACTTTACGGCCGACGAGGTTAAACTCTGGTGCAAAAATATGGGCATCAAGCTCGACTATGCTTCAGTCTATCACCCTCAAACTAACGGTCAAGTCGAGCGAGCAAATGGTGTAATCATGAGCGACATCAAACCCAGACTAGTGCGGTCCGTCAAGGAATCTAACAGGCACTGGGTAGAGAAGCTCGACTCTGTACTCTGGGGGCTGTCGACCATGCCGAATCGCACTAACGGATTCACACCATTCTTTATGGTATACGGCGCAGAGGCAGTTCTGCCCCGTGACATAATTCATGACTCACCTCGCGTGCGCATGTACGAAGAAAGAGAAGCCGAGCTCGACCGGCAGGACAGTTTGGACGCATTGGAGGAGGAGCGTGACGTGGCAAAAGCCCGTTCCGTATTCTATCAACAACAAGCTCGAAGATATCAAAGCAGAGAAGTACGGGCCAAAACTTACAATGTTGGCGAGTTAGTTCTACGCCTACCGGACAAGAAAAAGGACAAACTCAAGCCCAAATGGGAAGGCCCCTTTATCATCGACCAAGTCCTGACTGGTGAAGTGTACCGTCTGCGAGATGCATCGGATAACTGACTCGAGCCAAACCCATGGAACGCAGCCCGTCTCCGAAGATTCTACTCCTAGCGCCGGATTCTGAGTTCGTCTCCTTCCTCCGTCTATATTTTACATATTAGTTGTCTTCTGTTTTTCTCCTTCTCCCTCCTTTCCTATTACAGCCTTTGAATGCTTGTTCGTGCATGGTTCGCACACACTTGACGCGCTATCCACACTCATTATACCTGGGGGCTTCTTTAACATAAGCTTATTTATACGGGCTTCATGCCCAACACATGTGTCACACTTCAGCATCTACCTTTTATTCACCATTATATGCATCAATATGACTTAAGTTTTGGCCAAGCTGGGTTGCCTGGCTCCTATGCTTACCCCTACGTTCCCGATTGTTGGACTAGGTGGTAAAGGGAGCACCATTGTGATTGTTACTGCCGGGTCAGCCGGATGTGTACCCTAGACTGGGTGAAGCCGAAAGCTAGCGTTCTTAAGGGAATATTCAGTCGGTGAATTAAAAGACGATTTCTTATCTATTTATTTACCTGCCCCCAGATGTTTTTCTGCTTTTTTTGCAGTTCGGGCATGCACTTTAGGGCATGCCTCCCAGGGAAAGGAACCCCTAACGAAACTATTCTCCCTGGAAGATGTTTCTTACTAACCATGTAATATAACATAACTAGTTGGGCACTTGTCTAATAAAGCACTAATGACCCCTACGCCTGGTCTCCACGCATGACCCGGTTCTTATATAACCGCGAGGGTATTCGGACACACTCCAGACTATTGGGTCCCGAGGTTGAAGCGAAAAGGTCTGCTATGACAAACGATCTACAATCCGGCTAGAAGGCATTTTACATGTCATCTTAAATTACATAGTCAACTTGACTGGGCATATTCCTCTTCAATGACATCCAGCAGGCTGTCTAGTTTACAGTCCTATTGGGAATACTTTGCGGCCAATTCTACTTGGCCGTACACTAAGCTCACAGGGATCTCCTTCCCATCGGGCCCCGCAGGTCCGACCTCGGCCATGTGGTTTGGGTCAGCCTTCGTGTACCGCGTCTTCACCATGGCCCAGGCCTCCCTAGAGCCTTAACGGCAGGCCGATATCTTCCATAAGCGGAAGCGCTGCCGCGCTCCCTGAAGCCTCTCTGCAAGCTCTCCAAGGCCTTCGGGCAGGGAGACAGATGGCCACAAGGCCTGGGCGACGCCTTTCATCACCTGCCGAACTCGTTCATGCAGTTGCAAGAGCTCGAGAAGAAGGTCACCCGTAGAACCGGGCATTTCCTCTGCAGGACGGCCTGTGAGCATACCTACAGACATAACTCTTTTAGTCGAGTTCCTTGCCGAACTCTTTTTCAAAGTTTGCTCAAGCACTTACTAAAAATGCCGCATCGAAGCCGTCGATTCTCCTTAACGGAGTCAGACAGCTGGGCACGAACATCTTTTAGTTCCTCACCCAGCTGGGTGTTGGCATCTTGGAGATTATTCTTCTCTTGCCTCACCCTTGTAAGCACATTCTCGCCGGCCTTTAACCGGCGCAAGAGCTGTTGCTTGTCCGGATCTATCCCGGCGCCATCCGCAATTTTATTGTCAGACTTATACACACACCACACTTATCAAATTACTTATCTTTTGAAGCATATATTACCAGAGGGGGTCTCTATAGCTTCCGCCGCTGCGGCTAGTGCGGCCTCAAGTTGCGCTTTGCACTCCTCCAGCTCCTGGGACAGGTGGGTATTCTTTTCCGTAAGATCCTGCACAATAAATGATCCTTAAATCGGTTATTCTAACTATTTCATGTCTCGAGGGCTACTGACATATATAACTATCAAATTTTCTCACCCGTATGTCTTTTACATACTGCTCCGTGGCTCTGGCTAGACCATTTTGAGCGGCACGGAGGTGCGCATCTCCTGAATTGAAAGCATCCAATGCCTCTGGGGAGAAACATGCGTCACGAAGAACTGTCCGGCGACGCGTGTGATTCATGGCACTCTCCACCTCGGAATTGGTCGCAGATAACCCGCCAGCATCCTCTGTCGGAGGAGCATCCGACGCACGCCTCGTGTTCGCCTCCGCTTCTAGACCTGGCTTTGGAGCCTGGCGAGCGAAGGATTGATTGGCAACCTCTCCGGATATAGCCCGGCGAGCGCTCTTTTTCTTGAAGAGAGCATGAGCATTAGTATGCCTTCCGATAATCAAACCTGGGAATATGGTGACACGCCATACCGTCGCGCCGATGTTTCGATCTGGACCGCACTTCTTTTTAGCCTGCTGGGCCGTGCTGTCCTTTGTTGGCTAGCCGCTGCGGGCTCGGCCTCCCGCCTCAAGGGCACCCCCTGCGAGACACCATTAGTATACAGTGATCAAAAACACGCACGGATGGGTCATTCTCAAAGTATTGGGACTTCGGTCTCAGTTACCTGTGAGGCGGGAAGTATTCCGGGGTAATCGGCCGTAGTGGCGACCAAGGCATTATCGATGCTCAGTTGATGAAATACCCCGTCGATCAGCTCCACCGATATGTCCGGATCCTCTTGGGAGGTCGGATCGAGGAACCATTCTGGATCCTCGGGTTGTGTAGGCGGGCTGCTTATATCCTTCATGGCCCGGCGCAGTTCCTGCGCCGAAATCACACAATGAGATATTTGACTATGGGAGTATGGCCTGGGTAGGCAAAAATAAATGTCTGCTTACCCAGCTTGGAGGATTGTTCATAGAAAATCCGCCCTGCGGATTGACACGGAGAAATTCCTCCTCTTCTCCATTGTACAATGGGGACAAGATCTTCATCAGATCGGCGACCAATCCCGGCCCCTTACGGCCGCAGCAGTTGGCATCATCTTCCCAATTGAAATCCCACATGGGATGGCCTCTATACTGGAGCGGCTGCACCCCCCGCATAATGCATGTGGACATGACCCCGATCATGGTCAGTCCGTAATGAGCTAACAGCCTAATTCTGCTCATCAGGTAAGGGACATCCCTGTCATTTTCCTTCTAAGGGCTCCGTGGGCGCCAGCTTAGGTGTTTCTTCAAAGGAGCGTTAATGAACTCGGGGAGGACGATCCGAATAGGGTCCGGTAGGGGGACATCTTCTATGTAAAACCATTCCGAAGGCCAGTCTTCGGACACCTTTTTCGGGGTTCCGGATAGATATCCGGACCAGACGATGCGCCATAGTTCGGCTCCGCCCACTTGATATATTGACCCCTCTTGAGAACGGGGCACAAGGCAGAACAACTTCTTCCATAGCGCAAAATGGGCCTCGATGCCCAAAAACAGCTCATAAAGGGCCACGAAGCCCGCAATATGCAAAATGGAGGCAGGCGTAAGGTTGTGCAACTGGAGGCCGTAAAACTCCAGGAGCCCCTGGAGAAACAGATGAATTGGAAATCCGAGCTCTCTTATCAAATAAGAGACAAGGCATACCCGCTCTCCTTTGGAGGGGCTGGGGACGCTCTCCGCTTGCTTTCCGCCCTTATAGGTGGCGACTCCAGCTTGAACCAGAACCATGAAGGCTGGGGGAAGAAATCCCTTGGTTTGGAGCGTCACTAACTCGCTGTACGGGACGAAGCATCTCTCCCAATCTCCAGGCCGAGGGCTAGGAGGGCAAGAGGAGGAGCCGTGTCGACTGTCCATGATGGAGTGGATTTCTGTCAGATGCGCTATGATGAATGCTCGCGAAGGGAGGATGGTGTGTGTCGGTGTCAAAACCGGCGGATTTCGGGTAGGGGGTCCCGAACTGTGCGTCTAGGCGGATGGTAACAGGAGATAAGGGACACAATGTTTTTACCCAGGTTCGGGCCCTCTTGATTGATATTGATGATATGGGTAGTACAAGAGTAGATCTACCACGAGATCAAAGAGGCTAAACTCTAGAAGCTAGCCTATGGTATGATTGTTGTTCGTTCTATGGACTAAAACCCTCCGGTTTATATAGGCACCGAAGAGGGTTAGGGTTACACAGAGTCGGTTACAATGGTAGGAGATCCACATATCCGTATCGCCAAGCTTGCCTTCCACGCCAAGGAAAGTCCCATCCGGACACGGGACGAAGTCTTCAATCTGGTATCTTCATAGTCCAGGAGTCCGGCCAAAGGCTCTAGTCCAGCCATCCGGACACCCCCTAATCCAGGACTCCCTCAGTAGCCCCTGAACCAGGCTTCAATGACGACGAGTACGGCACGCATATTATCTTCGGCATTGCAAGGCGGGTTCCTCCTCCGAATACTTCATAGAAGATTTTGAACACAAGGATAGTGTCCAGCTCTACAAAATAAGTTCCACATACCACCGTAGAGAGAATAATATTTACACAAATTCAATCTGCTGACATATTTCGTGGCGTGACATCACACCACGGCCAAGCCTTTATTCGAGTCGTTTTTACTATCCCACCTTAGCTCGTTTAGCGAGGCGGTTTTGTTGGCACGTCTTGTCAAATCAGAGATCGTGTCCCCTTATTCCGGGATTCTCATTAATACGAGCGTGGGTAACCCAATCATGCCCGTTGGTATGTCCCCTCTATCAAAGGCGAGTCCCGAACGGTCACGGGGAAGGCTCTTGGTATTCAACCTCTTTATAAAAGACCAAGGCTCCACTCCTTTCTTTCAATCTCAATCGAATCCGCCCCTCGCCTCGAGTTCCAACACCCAAAGCTCCAGATTCAGGCGCTTCGGACCTTCGATGATGTCCGACTCCGACCTGCAAGGCCGGTGGATGCCTTCCTCCGTTATGGAAGAAGACGTGCTAAAGCTAAGAGATGCCAGGTATCTAAGTGGTGAAATTTTGCATAGGCTGCCTGCCCAAGGGCAGGTCATTCCCACTCTCAAGCCTGGTAAAAGCGTAGTGTTCGCGTCTCACTTTCTTTGGGGGCTAGGCTTCCTGACAGACCCCTTCGTGAGGGGGCTCAAGTTTTATTATGGGTTGGAATTTCACGACTTGGATCCGGAGTCCATCCTCCACATCTCATCGTTCATTGTCGTCTGCGAAGCCTTCCTCCGCATTACCCCTCACTTCGGATTGTGGCTCAAGACCTTCAAAGTGGAGCCGAAGATGATCAAGGGGCAGCAGGCAGAGTGTGGAGGGGCTGTTATAAGCAGGAATGCTGATGCTCCGTGGCCCGAGGGCTCTTTCCAAGAGGATTCAGCCTATGGCAACAAGAATGGTTTTATATCACAGCTCCCAGGGGCACCAAATGGGTGGCGCCGCCTGCCTTTCGCTCGGGTCCTCCACCGCGGCAGGCGTCATGGGTCAATAAAGGACTTGACTGGGGACCGTCCAAGGACGTGCCCTTGTTGTAGGGCCGCATTTGAGACCTCCTAGAAAGAGATATCACTCTGGTCGTAGTAGCGCAGGTCATGCTAATTCGTCGCATCATGCCCTGCAAACGTTGCCCCCTCCGCCTGTGGGAATTTAACCCGGAGGTACCACGAGCTCTCCAACATTTTATGGGCGCAACACCTGTGGAGATGTATAAGCTTTTCTTCGGATCACAGGCGAGGTGTCTGGACTTGACCGAGGACGCAGGTCTGAGCTGCAATCGCCCGGATACTCAAGTATGTAGCCCTATACCCGGACACACCATCCCATATTTATCATGAATTTTTCCTCAAAAGAGTTGTCCCTTCAACAGGAGTGGATAGCGAAAGCAAAGTTAATCAGGTGTCCGACCCCCCTCCCTGAGACCACGCCGGATCCCGTGTTAACCAGGATGCTGGAGGTTGCGCCTTTGGAAGAAGGTGAAGGGGGGACCAAGAAAGCTACCGCCTCCGCTAAGGAGGCTGTCAGGAAAGGAGGGATCGAGAATCCCTCCATCCAAGGGAATAAGAGGACCGCCTCTGAAGACCCGGAGACCATGGTCTCAAAGCGGGGGAAGAAATCTTCGTCAAAGGGTCCTGCGCCGAGAGATGCCTCGGCCGCATTGTGCCCGCAAGGGGATCAGCCCTCCACAGAGCCATAAGTAAAAAGGGGAGTTAAAATAAAGGATATCCCTGCCTTATTTCTGATGAAGATAACTGAAATTTTACCTTGTAGTTCGGATCCCAGCCCTTGTCAGCAGAGCTCATCATCGGGGGTTCTTTGTCTGGAGATGATAGAGAGCAAAACGCCTCCCCATGCGGTACCGTCTTGTGAGGCGGGCGACCCTGAGGTGTCATCACGGAGGGTTTCTCCGAGTCTGGCGGGGCCGGAAGGCAATCGTATGTCCCCCCAAAGCCCTACGCATCCGGACTTCGAAAAAGGCAATCGGACCAATCCCGCACCACCTGGTGTACGGTCGGAAGAGCTGAAGGATCTGCTCGGGCGAGCGTCTATCTCAAAAGATCACTATGCGTTAATGGGTACGGTGATTGAAAGGATTTCATCCGCTGAGAGCGGATTGCACGAAGCCGTCAGAAGTTTACTGACAGGTTTTGAGGTATGCAAAATGATGTACCTTCTGACAGTTCTGCATATAAAATGCGCCCTGTGTAGATAGTAGCCCCTGAGGCTCGGTGTGTTGTCAAAAAATGACATAGCGCCGAGGATCATAATCCCAGGTATAATATGTCGCCCGTCCTATGTAGGTGGTGAAGGGTCCGGTGGCTAGCCGGACTGATGAATTTGCCGAACTAAAGCGCCAACTTGACGTGGCGGATGCCGACATCGCGCTTGTCAGGAAGCTACTTGACGAGTCACAAGGTATGCAATTTCTCTGCGGACACTTGGTAAGGGAGCTTGATGCCCGTGCCATACAACATGTATGCTTGATGCAGATGGTCTCACTGCAATGGAGAACCTTCGGGCGGAGCTCGCCCGAGCTAAGGAGCTGCCAGAAAGAGTGATGCGGCTGCCTTGAAGGCGGCCGAAGAGCTAAAAGCCGAGCAGGCTGCTCACTGCCGAAGCAAGAATGAAATGGCTGAGATGGCCGTGAAGATGAAGAATGCTGCCGACCGCTGCAAGCTTCTTGAAAAAGAAGATCGAGCGGTACAAGAGGACCTAAACAAGGCCACTACCGAGGCCAAGGATGCTCGCTCTGTGATGAGAGCTATGAAGGAGGAGCTGCGTCAGGCCGGAGATATCACGGCTTGAAAGCCCTTTCTGCTGCGGAGGAAATTCATGGATCCTAAATATGGTCAGTTGGACCGGCTGTGGAATGCGGAGGATGCTTATCTGGACTTGGCGCCAAGTGCCACGAACGCGGCCGAACACATCCGAGATCAAAAGGATCACGAAATGGAAAAGGTTTTTTGGTCGCAGTTCCATAATCCAGAGTGCCCACTTCCATTAACCGATCGCTTGGCCGAATGGGCGGAGCTGAATAGGTTATCCGGACTTGCCATGAAGGATGTCGTGAGTCTTTTGTGGCCGAAGAGGCCCGATCCAAAGAGTTATTTTTGCTTGGTGCAGCAGTTCCTTGGTGCAGTGTCGCATATCAATGCAATGAGGAGGTCGGCATGCATAGAGGGTGCGTGGATGGCTCTTGCCCGTGTCAAGACATACTGGGCGGAGATGAAGGCCATCGATGTTGCATCCCAAGATTCGGACGAAAGCCGAGTACCTGCCGAGCACTATTTTCAGGAAGTTCTGCAGGGTGCTCGTTTAAGAGAGACGCAGTGCTCGAAGGATATTATGTTCGAAGAACATGTATTATTGTGAAACAATGTTTCGATGAAATATAAAAGCTTTTTATACTTGTGCTTTCAAGAATTAAAATACCTCCTGTGCGGCCGTTAATGTATATGCGTATATAATCTAAAAGATGGCAGTCTTCGGCTTTAGCCCCCATGCGTATAATGTGGGGGTGTTTGCAAAAGGCGCATTTTCACACTTGATCCAACATCTTGGTCCTATAAAGGAGGTGGTAGCGAGGAAAACTAGGCAACCGGACTATAATGCTTTATCACTTTCACATAGCCATAGGAGTTTGACAGTGGGGCTACTATATAGCCCCTAGGGGCACCGCGCTCACCCGAATTCGGGGCGCGTAAGTGCCTGACTTGGAAATGGCCCTTCGTCAAGGCGGAGGAATCCTAAAAATTCCGGCGGGTCATCGAGTGGTTGACCAGTCTCACGCTATATCATGACAGTCAGTTTTCGGCTTTCTCTACTAAGGTGCTCGCCTGGCCGAACCAGGGCACAATCGCAGTAGTTCTCCTGGTGCCGCCTTAGCCGATAGAGCGGAACGTAAGGCTGCAAAACACAGGAGCCGGGCAAACCCAACATTTGACCAAAGACATGATTCAGAGCTGATGCATATAAGGCCTAACTCGAGATGCCGAACACTCCCTAAGGTATTCGGTCTTTATGAAAACGGGCCGAACAACGCCCTTGGTAATAAGCCCCTGGTGTCCAGGTACGTGCAAAATTCTGACGTGGCCCATGCCAAAACGCCAACCTCCTCCTCAGTTATAGAAAGAAACCTGGGGATGTGTATCAACAAGAGACAGTAAAAAAGGTTTACGCAGGGTCTTAATCTGAAAATAATCGTTGTCACGGGTCCCTATTGCACGTCTGCGCCTGTGTCTCCATTGTGCCGTATTCTGGACGGGTGTAGCACCGTGTTCATCTGTAAAAGAGAGGAACTTAGTTGAAAAAGATCATGAGAGAATGTCTCTTGTTGTACATGCGTGGAGCCCCTTGTGCGGGGGTATGCGGCTAGTAAGCCCTTGTATGTTTACACCGGACTCGTCTAACTGCGTCCGGGGTCTGAACAACCTGTTTAGGTGCTTTGATTAGTGAAGCCGGTTTAGTGTGTGGTTCTCAAGGAAGTCACACAATCTTCTGTTCTCGAGGAACACTCGATATTTCCCTTTAAGGAGATGATGCCTCGCGGACCGGGCATTTTAAGTGTGAGGCATGCATAATGTGGAATTGCGTTAAAGCGGGCGAAAGCTTCGCGTCCCAATAGTGCTTGGTAGCTACTTGCAAATGGGGCGAGGTGGAAGTTTAACTTTTCGTGGCGGAAGTTATCGGGTGAGCCGAACACAACTTCTAGCAGTAGAGATCCCGTATAATGGGCATATGCGTCTGGCATTACCCCTTGAAAGGAAGTGTTGCTATGGCGAATTTTGGCCGGGTCTATACCCATTTTGCGGATTGTGTCTTGATATAGCAGGTTTAGATCACTGCCGCCGTCCAGTAGGACTTGTGTAAATTGGAGTCCATCGATTATCAGTTCTAATATCAAGGCAGTCCATCCTACATTCCGGATACTTATAGAGTAATCCTGATGGTCGAAGGTGATTGGTTTTAATAACTAGTGGTGGGACTCCTCTGGGATAGGCCGCATGGCGTGTATCTCTATGGGCGCCATTCTATTTTTCCCTTTTGTCTCCTAAAGTGAGTTTACTGTTTTGACTTCTTGTGGGAAATTCTTTTGTTTTCTGGTGCTCTGCTTGTGGGGTTCGTCATCGTCCTCGCTTGGTGTATTGAGCCCCTTGTGTTCGGCGTTGAGTTTGTCGGACTGCTTGAAGACCCAACAATCTCTGTGGGTATGGTTTGCAGGCTTCCCAGGAGTACTGTGGATTTGGCATATCTTGTCCAAGATTTTGTTTAAATTAGATAGCTCATCCTTGTTATCCTTAAGGGGCAGTTTTTTATGATTCTGCTGTGAGCTTTTGAATCCGGCGTTGACCGTCATGTTCTTCGGGCTGTTTCCCTTTGTCCGGCACTGGTCCTTGCTGCGTTGTGGTTTCCTGTTTCCATCACTGACTTCAGATGTACTTGGGTTGCTGGTACTGCATCTTGCCAGCCAGCGATCCTCTCCCGCGCAAAAGCGGGTCATGAGGCTTTTTAATGCGGCCATTGTTCTTGGCTTTTTTTGGCCGAGGTGTCTGGCAAGCCATTCGTCTCGAACGTTGTGTTTGAAAGCTGCTAAGGCCTCGGTGTCCGGACAGTCGACTATTTGGTTCTATTTAGTAAGGAATCTATTCGAGAATTTTCGGGCTGACTCTCCGAGTTGTTGAGTTATGTGACTTAAATCGTCTGCATCCGGAGGTCGGACATAGGTCCCTTGAAAATTTGCCCGAAAAGCGTCCTCGAGCTCTTCCCAACTTCCAATGGTGTTTTCGGGGAGGCTTTTGAGCCAATGCCGGGCTAGCCCTTTGAGCTTGAGGGGTAAGTATTTTATGGCGTGAAGGTCATCTCCTCTAGCCATGTGTATGTGGAGGATGTAATCCTCGATCCAGACTCCATGGTCTGTTGTTCTGTCGTACGCCTCTATGTTTACGGGTTTGAATCCCGCTGGAAATTCATAATCCAGAACCTCATCAGTGAAACATAGGGGGTGTGTGGCACCCCTGTATTTAGGTGTACCGTAACATTCGGATACTTGATGTGTTGCATTGCTTACTAGAGCTTGCTTTCTTGGCCCATAGATTGATCTAACTGGGCCATCTTTTTGATGAAAATCCGTGTGCGGATCGCGTGCCGGCTTGTGTGCGGCGCCGTTTGCCGCTGTATGTTTGCCATGGGGTCATCTTTCTGACCGGGTGGTCTCCTTGTTCTTTGATTGCGTGGGCTCTACGGCCTCCTCGTCAAATTCGGGCAGTAGTTTTCGCTTCGGGTAGCTCTTTGTTCGGCGACTATCGCCGTATTTGTCTGCGGTGTTCAGTACTTTGCTCCATCCGATTCTGAGCGCGTCTTTCGCTGTTTTGAGCTTCTGCTTCTGCTTTTTCAGGCTACGCGCAGTGGCGATGAGCCTTTTGTGGAGGTTCTTCTGCTCCAGCAACTTGTTCGGCGTGAGATCGTCCGGACTGTTATCTTCGCCGGGGACGGATTGTTTATCCAGGTTGTCCTGTGACGGTTGCTTGATAGCATGTTCGTCGTCCACCGGTTCGCCGTGCTCTATGGCTGGGTCTGTATGGCTGCTGTCTTTGTCGAGGCGGGACTTTGAGCGGCGCTTACGTCGCTGTTTTGACTGCTTTTCGAGGGAATGATCCCTCGTGGCGTCCCGTTGTTCCTCGTCGTCGCTTCTTTTAGGTGTGTCCACCATGTATACATCGTGAGATGAGGTGGTTTTCCAGTGCCCTATAGGTATTGGTTCATGTTTGTCTCCTACATCGTCGTCCATACCGTCTATGTCTTCCGAGTGGAAGTTGAGCACGTCGTTTAAACTTTTGACAGTGGCTACAAAGTAGGTGGTGGGTGGGAGTCGAATTTCTTCATCGTCCGCATCCCAGCCTTGCTGACCATAGTCCGACCAGGGCTCTCCTGATAGAGAGAGAGAGACTTTAGTGAATTCAGGATGTCGCGGAAGGGCGAGTGCTGAAAGATGTCTGTGGCGGTGAACTCCATGATCGGTGCCCAATCGGCGATTGGCAGGGGCGCGGAAGGTTCGGATTCCGGAGAGGAGTCCGGCGCCTTGGAGTCACGAGCTTCGCAAAGGACAGGGTTGGTGTTCGGCTCTATAGGCATAGAGATAGCAGCCCCCGAGGCAGGGTCCAGCAACCCATCCTCGATCGGCGCAGTCGACTCCGAGCTAAGGGTCGGAGTTGACACTTGTGCGGCCTCCAGGGTACTGTCCGGCGGCAGAGCTAGATCATGCCCATCGCGACAGTGCGGCGCGCTTGGCTGCGGCTCGAACCCGTCGAAGATCAAATCTCCATGGATGTCAGCCATATAGTTCAAACTTCCAAATCTGACCTGATGGCCAGGGTCGTAGCTTTCAATCTGCTCTAGATGGCCAAGCAAATTGGCCCGTAGTGCAAAGCCGCCAAATACGAAGATCTGTCCAGGGAGAAAAGTATCACCCTGGACCGCATCGTTGTTGATGATCGGAGGAGCCATCGGGCCTAAAGATGACGACATAGAGGAACTCTCAATGAAAGCACCAATGTCGGTGTCAAAACCGGCGGATCTCGAGTAGGGGGTCCCGAACTGTGCGTCTAGGCAGATGGTAATAGGAGACAAGGGACATGATGTTTTTACCCAGGTTCGGGCCCTCTCGATGGAGGTTGTCGGTGTCAAAACCGGCGGATCTCCGGTAGGGGGTCCCGAACTGTGCGTCTAGGCGGATGGTAACAGGAGACAAGGGACACGATGTTTTACCCAGGTTCGGGCCCTCTTGATGGAGGTAAAACCCTACGCCCTGCTTGATTGATATTGATGATGTGGGTATTACAAGAGTAGATCTACCACGAGATCAAGGAGGCTAAACCCTAGAAGCTAGCCTATGGTATGATTGTTGTTATTGTTGTTGTGTCCTATGGACTAAAACCATCCGGTTTATATAGACACGGGAGAGGGCTAGGGTTACACAGAGTCAGTTACAATGGTAGGAGATCTACATATCCGTATCGCCAAGCTTGCCTTCCGCGCCAAGGAAAGTCCCATCCGGACACAGGACGAAGTCTTCAATCCTGTATCTTCATAGTCTTGGAGTCCGGCCGATGATGATAGTTCGGCTATCCGGACACCCCCTAGTCCATGACTCCCTCAGTAGCCCCTGAACCAGGCTTCAATGACGACGAGTCCGGCGCGCATATTGTCTTCGGCATTGCAAGGCGGGTTCCTCCTCCGAATAATTTATAGAAGATTGTGAACACCAGGATAGTGTCCAGCTCTGCAAAATAAATTCCACATTCTTCCGTAGAGAGAATAATATTTACACAAGTTCAATCTGCTGACGTATTTCGTGGCGTGACGTCACACCACAACCAAGCCTTTACTTGAATCATTTTTATTATACCACCTCAGCGCGTTTAGCGAAGCGCTTTCCTTGGCACGTCTTGTCGAAGCAGAGATCGTGTTCCCCTTACTCCGGGATTCTCATCAATACGGACGTGGGTAACCCAACCGCGCCATTGATTGCGGCGCTTGGGAGAAAAGAGAATTTTATCAGGCCGGTGGGGACGCATAGTTTTGTCCGCCCATATATAAGGGGATAAGGATCCACCTTTTTACCTACGCCTTCTTCCGCCTTTGCTTTTCCATCTACGCGCACTCGAGCTCCAGTGCCCAAGTTCGCACATCTCACCTCAACCTCCTCCAACTATGTCCGGAGCGGGAGGCAAGTGGATGGCCTCCTCCATTACGGAGGGGCACATCAAGAAGCTGCGTAGCGCCAGATATCTGTCCAGCGACATCGCGCACCGGCTCCCCGACGAGGGGCAGCCCATCCCCACCCCCAAGCCCCATGAGAGGGTGGTATTCCTTCCCCATTTCCTCCGCGGACTGGGCTTCCCACTTAACCCCTTTGTCCGGGGGCTCATGTTCTACTACGGCCTGGATTTCCATGATCTGGCACCGAATTTCATCCTCAACATCTCGGCGTTTATCTCGTGTGCGAGGCCTTCCTCTACATCCAGCCCCACTTCGGCTTGTGGCTCAAGACCTTCAATGTCAAGTTGAAGGTTGTGAAGGGTAGCCAAGCGGAGTGCGGAGGCGCCATGGTGGGTAAGATACCCAATGTTACCTGGCTCGAGGGAGGGCGCCTTCATGGAAACCATCAAGGGGTGGCAATCGGGGTGGTTCTACATCACCGAGCCGCGTGACCCTAAATGGGCAGCGGCCCCCGAATTCAGATCTAGCATCCCCACACGGCTCACCTCTTGGAAAGAGAGTGGCCTAACTTGGGGCGATTCGGAGGAGCTGACCGGACTCCAAGCCTGCATCCAGAAGCTGGTGAACAAGAAGCTCAAGCTTGTCAACGTAGTCCAGGTCATGCTTATTCGCTGGATTCTCCCGTGCCAACAACGGGCCTTTAAATTGTGGGAGTTCGATCCGGCTCAGCACCCAACCTTGAGCGGGCTCTTCGACACTAGGTACGAAGATGCCTGGAAGTTGTTTTTAAGGGTGCCGAGGTTCCCGCATCCGCTACCGGATATCGCGGATTCAGCTCGCTGCGCCAGGCTAGCGAGGTAAGCGATTCTACCCTTTATGGGACACTTGTTTTTCATAGTTTGACTCTATGCGGGATCTAAACCCCCTCTCCTTTGACAGGACTGGCTGAAGAAGGCCGAGCAGACTAACTGTCCGGCCCCCTTGCCAGAAGACCAAGCGGACGCCTATTTAACAGGGCTGCTGGTTCCGGCACGCCACGTGGTGCCGGAGAGGAAGGCCAAAAAGGAGGCCACGGGCACTCGAAAGAGTTCCCGTTTTCAGGTGTCCGATGACTCCGAGGCGGACTCCTCCCTCGAGGACGAGGAGGAGAAGAAAAAGGCCTCTCCTCCAGCGGGGGGAGGGAAGAAAAGGAGGGCCTCCCCAACGAGGGAGGCCGAAGGGTCCAAGAACTCTTCCCCGGACTGCTCCGCCAACGCCGGTGACGACGACGAGGATTGGCCTCCAAGGGCCAAGCCCCTGGCGAGATCGTAAGTATCCGGACTCCCGAATGACTTCATGATTTTTCTTTTTGCCACATGGTATCTTTCTAACGCCGCATACAACCCTGCAGTCCGCCCAAGGACGATCTTCCCACTTCGTCGAGCGGGTCCTTGGGGTCGTCCGATGTGAACAGTACTTCACTTCCAACCGCCTCCTCTCCCCGTGATGCTGACGACACCGAGGTGGGATCCCAGAGAGGGACCCATCCGGAGGAGGAGGACCCGGAGGTGCCAAAGGGCGACCTCCCGGACTTTGTAACGGACTCCGCACCGGAACCTGCAGTGGTTCTGGAGTCCGGCGGGCGGCCCCTTCGTAAGAAGGGCAAGACCATGGCGCCGGCAGCCTCCGTCCAACCGGAGGCGCCGGATAACTTGCTGGAGGCGCTCAACGGTGCTTCCATCAAGGAGGAACACCGCACTGTCATGAGTGCGGTGATTCAGAAGGTCCAGCTTGCCAAAAGCGGGCTGACCGAAGCCTATAGTAGCCTTCTATCAGGCTTTGAGGTAAGAATATTAATATATGTAAAATAGTACCGCATAGACAGTAGCCCCTGATGCTCGGTTTGGTGTTCGGAAAGAAAAGCCGGACTGAGGATCTAAAAAGATATACGCAGGAGTCTTAATAAATATGTCAATATGGGATTGCAGGTTGCGCTGCTGACCTCTGCCGCACTGACTGCGGAGGTCAATGCTTTGAAGAAAAGCCTCGAGCGGTCCGAGAACGAGCTCGGCCGTGCCAAGAAGCAACTCGAGGACAAGGAAGGTGAGTAACACCTTATTAAAGTTGTACCTTACAGAAAAGAATTTGGTTGCAATATAAAATGACAAGGATAACGTGGGTACTTCATGGGCCACGAACGAGGTGGTGACCTTGAAGGAGGCGGTGTCCGCGGCCGAACATAATGCGGCCGTGGAGCGTGCTGGGTGAGAGAAGCAGGAGGCGCGGGTGGCGGAGGTACAGCAAGAGCTCCAGGCTCTCATGGAAAAGCATAAGAGTTTGGAGTGCGACTCGAAGACTCGAGAGTCCAAGCTTGCATCGGCTCTTGAGAGCGCCAAAGCCGCTAAGGCCAAAGCCCACAAGGCCCTTCAGGAGATCGAGGCGTTGAAGAAAATAGCGGCGGGTAAGGCATTTTTCATGCAAAGCAAGCATGTGAATGTGAATTACCTGTTACTTACCCGAATTCGGAGCTCTCCAGGAGCGTTTGCAGATCTGCCCCGCAGCGTGTCCGATGCTGCCGCTTTCTACAGGGCCGAGGAGGGGAGCTCGACGGAGAAGGTCTTCTGGTCTCAGTATGCTGAGGCCGGACATCTGGTGCCCCTTAGCGACCAGCTAAAGCAGCTGGTCGAGCTCCACTAGGTGGCCGAACAGGCCATGAAGGGCCTCATAGTTTGGTTGTGGCCCAATGAGGCCATGCCTGGGAGCTACTTCGGCCTGGTGCGGCGCCTGGTGGAAGCTTGTCCATGGGTTGAGGTCATCAAGCGATCCGCCTGTATTGAAGGTGCCTGTCGGGCCCTTGCCCGTGCTAAGGTGCACTAGGGCAAGATGGATGCTGAGAAGCTTGTGACGAATGCGCCACCGCCGGGCAAGGAGTATCGCACGCCCGAGATGTATTACAAGAGTGTCCTGAAGGGTGCCCGCACTATTGCGGGTGAGTGCTCCATTAAGGTAATATTTGAGTAGACTCGCATTTTGTTATCCTGTGCGCAGAAAACTTTGTTCATATGTGCTAAGCAACGCTTGTTGATTTAAAATATTACCTTCTGTGTGCCTGTTTATCAAATCTGAGAGATGGCAAGTCGTCGGCTTCAGCCCCCATGCCACGAGTGCTGGGTTGTTCGGGATAAATTTGAGCACTCTTGTTCCCATATTTGGGTCCATCTAGGGAGGCGCTCAACACAACGAACTAGGCAACCGGACTTATAATGCTTGAACACTCTCACTTAGCCATAGAATTCTATAATTTTAAGTTTCGGCGAAGCCCCTAGTGTTCCGAAGGCCGAATTCGGGGCGCTATCCACGCCTGGGCCGGACAAAGACGGTTCCTCGCTCTAAGCGGCATAAGTCTTTAGGGACTCGAAAAAACCTCTCAAACAGCGACCGGCTCTCGCCTCATCATGACAGTCAGTTTTAGCTTTCTCCACTGAGGCGCTCGCCCAGCTCAACAGGGGCGCAATCGCAGTGGTTCTCCCAGTGCTACCTTAGCCGATAGAACGGAACGTAAGGTACCAAAACATGGGAGCCGGGCAAACTCAACTATTGACCCAAGACATGATTCGGAGCCGATGCATATAATGCTATAAGTTCGGGGTGCCGCACTTGTGAAAGTGTTCAGACTTATCACACCATAATGTGGGGAACTTATGCTCCTGGTGTATTTAGCCGTACCAAAGTGTACGGATGTGACATGTCATAAATGAACATATGTATAGGAAAGGAATGCGATTAGAAGAAAAAAGGTGCTGCATTGTTTATTCAAGAAATACTGTCATGAATGCAGAACGATATAAATAGTGTGATAAGCAAGGGATGGGACTATTAAACATGCCCCCCTCCAGGGGTAGGCTGCGGAATGGTGTATAAAATAGATTTAGTGCTCGTAATTGAGACCACCTGGATATTCGTCGTAGTCTTTCACCTTCCCTGGCTGTTGCATCATGAGTTTGGCCGGTCTAATGCCGGACAGGGCCTTTGGTGAACGGAGTCCTGTGGGTAAGAAAGAAAAAAGGAAAAAAAAGAATGACACACTTGGGAGCCCCTGATGTGATTGAGCCGCATTCTGGTCTTGTCGTGGTCGTACCCCTTCCCCTATGCCCATGGTATCTCCAGAGCGTAATGATGTACGCGAAGGACCAGTCTTCGATCTTGCGAGGGCTGGGGTTGGGGCCGCATTGCTACGCGTGCTCGGAACGTGCCAGGTGGTCTTGTTGTTGGTTACTCCGGGCGGGTTTAGCCGTGTCCGGTCGCTTAACGGCCGGACTCGAGAATTGCCTTAAGAGGCTGCATTGTACTTCTGCCGTGAGAGCCGTTGTATGTTCCTCCGTTCGGAGGGAGCATTCGGTGTTTCCGTTGACCGTGATGGCTCCTCGAGGGCCTGGCATCTTGAGCTTGAGGTATGCGTAGTGCGGCACCGTGTTGAACTTTGCAAACGCGGTCCGTCCGAGCAGAGCATGATAGCCGCTGCGGAACGGAACTATGTCGAAGATTAACTCCTCGCTTCGGAAGTTATCCGGGGATCTGAAGACCACTTCCAGTGTGACTGAGCCCGTACAATTGGCCTCTACACCTGGTATGACGCCTTTGAAGGTCATCTTTGTGGGTTTAATCCTTGAGGGGTCTATGCCCATCTTGCGCACTGTGTCCTAATAAAAGCAGGTTCAAGATTTTGCCGCCGTCCATCAGGACTCTCGTGAGGTGAAATCCATCGACGATTGGGTCTAAAACCAATGCGGCAAATCCGCCGTGGCGGATGCTGGTGGGGTGGTCCCTTCGATCAAGTGATCGGGTAGGAGGACCATGGGTTGAACTTCGGGGCGACTGCCTCCATCGTGTATACGTCCCTGAGTGCACGCTTCCGCTCCCTCTTGGGTATGTGGGTTGCGTATATCATGTTCACCGTCCGCACTTGTGGGGGGAAACCCTTCTGTCCTCTATTGTTCGGCGGTCGGGTCTCTTCTTCGTTATCGCTATGCAGCCCCTTGCCATTGTTTTCGGCAATTAGCTTGCCTGCCTGCTTGAATACCCTACAGTCCCTGTTGGTGTGGTTGTCTGGCTTGTCGGGGGTGCCGTGTATCTGGCACGAGCGATCGAGTATTCAGTCCAAATTGGACGGACCCGTAGTAGTTCTTTTGAATGGCTTTATCCGCTGACCGGGTTTGGAGCCTCTGAATCCGGCATTGACTGTCGTATCCTCATTATTGTCGCTGTTAATGCGGCGTTTGTTCTTGTTGCGACGCGACCTGCCATTACGGTCCTTTGTATCTGGACTGCCGGAATTTTTGCTGAGGTTGTTGCTGCGGGCTAGCCAGCTGTCCTCTCCCGCGCAGAAGCGGGTCATGTGTGATGTGAGGGCTGCCATGGATTTCGGCTTTTCCTGTCCCAGGTGCCGGGCAAGCTACTCGTGGAGGATGTTATGTTTGAAGGCCGCGAGGGCCTCCGCATCCGGACAGTCGACGATTTGATTTTTCTTAGTTAAGAACCGTGTCCAGAATTGTCTGGCTGATTCGTCTGGCTGCTGAATTATGTGGCTTAGGTCGTCAGCGTCTGGTGGTCGCACATACATGCCCTGGAAGTTATCCAGGAATGCGGCTTCCAGGTCCTCCCAACACCCAATTGATTCTGCTGGCAAGCTGTTAAGCCAATGCCGAGCTGGTCCTTTAAGCTTGAGTGGGAGGTATTTGATGGTGTGAAGATCGTCACTGCGGGCCATGTGGATATGAAGGAGATAGCCTTCGATCCAAATCGCGGGGTCTGTTGTGCCATCATAGGATTCAATATTTTTGGGTTTAAACCCTTCAGGGATTTGATGATCCATTACTTCATCTGTGAAGCATAGTGGGTGTGTGGCGCTTCTGTATTGGGCTATATCGCGACGGAGCTCCAACTAGCTTTGTCTACTGTGTTCGGCCCGGCCGGACTTACTGTGTCCGGCGTGACGGTTGTCGTCACGTATCATGGGGCACCCATGCGATCCGTAGATCGATCTTGATTGTCTTTCCTTATCCTCCAATATATCTCGCAAGTCCGGAGTGTTCCCCTATGGCCTTGCACTTTTTGAGCGATGCCGGGGTACGGTTCTGGTGGAGGGCCTAGAGGCCTCTCTGTCGCGGCCATGGGGTGGCCGGTCAGCCGCATTGTGCTCTGGTGATGCAGGTTTATATGCCTCCTCCTCTAGTCGGGGGAGCAACTTGCGTTTGGGGTAGCTTTTGGAGGGGCGTTCGAGCTCATGCTCTTCAGCCGCAAGGACTTCAGTCCATATGTCGGCTAGCAGATCCTGATCAGCTCTAAGCTATTGCTGCTTTTTCTTGAGGCTGTTTGCCGTGGCCATAAGCCTGCGTTTAAAATGCTCTTGTTCGACGGGATCCTCAGGCACGACAAATTCGTCGTCGTCGAGGCTTGCCTCGTCTCCGGAGGGAGGCATGTAATTATCATCCTCTACCTCTTCGTCTGCCGCTCTCTCATGAGGGCTGGCATCTCCGTCCTCTTGTGCTGAATCTTGCTGGAGGGGATTGTCTTCGGCACTGTCTGGGGTATTATTATCTCCAGTGCCGGAATCGCCATTCTTGCTGTGGCGGGATTTACAGCGGTGCCGCTGACGTCGGCGCTTGGGCTGTTTCTTGGAGGGGTCTTCCTCCGCTGTTCCTTCGCCATTCCCATCCTTTGGGATATCCACCATGTATATGTCGTATGACGAGGTGGCTTTCCAGTGCCCAATAGGCACTAGTTCTTGGTCGTCTCCGGCATCGTTGTCCATACTGTCGATGTCTTCGGAGTCGAAGTCTAGCATGTCGGTTAGATCGTCGACAGCGGCTACTAAGTGGGTGGTGGGTGGGTCTTGAATTTCTTCGTCGTCCGCATCCCAACCGACCTGACCGCAGTCCGGCCAGGGCTCTCCTGATAACGAGAGATACTTTAGCGAACTCAGGATGTCGCCGAAAGGTGAGTGCTGAAAGATGTCCACAGCAGTGAACTCCATAATCGGCGCCCAATCGGATTCGATAGCAGGGGCGCGGGAGGTTCGGAGTCCGGCAAGGAGTCCGGTACCTTGGAGCCACGAGCTTCAGAAGGGACAAAGTCAGTATTCGGCTCTATCGCCATAGAGGTGCAGCCCCCGAGGCGGTGTCTAACCACCCGTCCTCGATCTGCACAGCCGTCTCCGAATCAAGGGTCGGAGCGGACTCGTGTGCGGCCTCCAAGGCACTGTCCGGCAGCAGAGCTAAATCATGCCCATCGTGACAGTGCGGAGCGCTCGGCTGTGGCTCGAATCCATTTAAGATCAAGTCTCCGCGGATGTCAGCCGTGAAGTTTAGACTTCCAAATCTGACCTGACGGCCAGGGGCGTAGCTTTCGATCTGCTCCAGATGGCCAAACAAATTGGCCCGCAGTGCAAAGCCGCCGAATACGAAGATCTGTCTAGAGAGAAAAGTCTCACCCTGGACCACGTCGTTGTTGATGATCAAAGGAGCCATCGAGCCTATTAGTGACGACACAGAGGAACTCTCAATGAAAGCACCAATGTCGGTGTCAAAACCGGCAGATCTCGAGTAGGGGGTCCCAAACTATGCGTCTAGGCGGATGGTAACAGGAGACAAGGGACACGATATTTTACCCAGGTTTGGGCCCTCTTGATGGAGGTAAAACCCTACGTCCTGCTTGATTGATATTGATGATATGGGTATTACAAGAGTAGATCTACCACGAGATCAAGGAGGCTAAACCCTAGAAGCTAGCCTATGGTATGATTGTTGTTATTGTTGTTCTGTCCTACGGACTAAATCCATGCAGTTTATATAGACACCAGAGAGGGATAGGGTTACACAGAGTCGGTTACAATGGTAGGAGATCTACATATCTGTATTGCCAAGCTTGCCTTCCACACCAAGGAAAGTCCCATCCGGACACGGGACGAAGTCTTCAATCTTGTATCTTCATAGTCTTGGAGTCCGGCCGATGATGATAGTTCGGCTAATCGGACACCCCCTAGTCCAGGACTCCCTCAGAGGTAAAACCCTACACCTGCTTGATTGATATTGAAGATATTGGTAGTACAAGAGTAGATCTACCACGAGATCAAAGAGGCTAAACCGTAGAAGCTAGCCTATGGTATGATTGTTGTTCGTCCTATGGACTAAAACCCTCCGGTTTATATAGGCATCGAAGAGAGTTAGGGTTACACAGAGTCGGTTACAATGGTAGGAGATCTACATATCTGTATTGCCAAGCTTGCCTTCCACGCCAAGGAAAGTCCCATCCGGACATGGGACAAAGTCTTCAATCTTGTATCTTCATTGTCCAAGAGTCCAACCAAAGGCTATACTCCGGCCATCCGGACACCCCCTAATCCAGGACTCCATCAGTGTGATTCGGATCTAGATCCTCGTCTCTTTTATAGGCAGCTCATTTGCGCAGCTAGGGGGGTAAATGTAAAAATACCCTGACTTTTCGCATTCGTTCAACACGTGGAAGACGGCCATTATTCGGCGTGGAAGCCGAGGAGCGCAATATTCACAGGAAGCCGGACGCTATTCAATAGGTACACAGGATTTGGAAAAGAACCCGCCTTGCAATGTCGAAGACAATCTACGCGCCGGACTCATCGCCATTGAAGCCTGGTTCGGGGGCTACTGAGGGAGTCCCGGATTAGGGGGTGTCCGGATAGCCGAACTATCACGTTTGGCCGGACTACTGGACTATGAAGATACAAGATTGAAGACTTCATCCCGTGTCCGTATGGGACTTTCCTTGGCGTGGAAGGCAAGCTTGGTGATACGAATATGTAGATCTCCTACCATTGTAACCAACTCTGTGTAACCCTAACCCTCTTCGGTGCCTATATAAACCGGAGGGTTTTAGTCCATAGGACGAACAACAATCATACCATAGGCTAGCTTCTAGGGTTTAGCCTCTTTGATGTCGTGGTAGATCTACTCTTGTAGTACCCATATCATCAATATCGATCAATCAGGAGTAGGGTTTTACCTCCATCGAGAGGGCCCGAACCTGGGTAAAAACATCATGTCCCTTGTCTCTTGTTACCATCTGCCTAGACGCACAGTTCGGGACCCCCTACCCGAGATCCGCCGGTTTTGACACCGACAGTTGGGGAGACAACTTCATGAAGACACGATGATGGAGATCATGATGATGGAGATCATGGTGTCATGCCCGTGACAAAGGTGATCATGCCGCGCCTCGAAGTTGGAGATCAAAGGCGCAAGATGATATTGGCCATATCATGTCACTCTTTGATTTGCATGTGATGTTTGTCATGTTTACATCTTATTTTATTAGAACGGTGGTAGCATAAATAAGATGATCCCTCATAAAATTTCAAGGAAGTGTTCCCCCTAACTGTGCACCATTGCGAAAGTTCGTTGTTTCGAAGCACCACGTGATGATCGGGTGTGATAGATTCTAACGTTCGCATACAACGGGTGTAAGCCAGATATACACATGCAAAACACTTAGGTTAACTTGACGAGCCTAGCATGTACAGACATGGCCTCGGAACACAAGAGACCGAAAGGTCGAACATGACTCATATAGTGGATATGATCAACATGAAGATGTTCACCGACGATGACTAATCTCTCTCACATGATGATCGGACACGGCCTAGTTGACTCGGATCATGTATCACTTAGATGACTAGAGGGATGTCTATCTGAGTGGGAGTTCATTAAATAATTTGATTAGATGAACTTAATTATCATGAACATAGTCAAAAGGTCTTTGCAAATTATGTCGTAGCTCACGTTTTGGTTCTACTGTTTAGACATGTTCCTAGAGAAAATTTAGTTGAGAGTTGATAGTAGCAAATTGTGCAGACTAGGTCCTTAAACTGAGGATTGACCTCATTGCTGCATAGAAGGCATATGTCCTTAATGCACCGCTTAGTGTGTTGTACCTCGAGCGTCGTCTGTGGATGTTGCGAACATTTGACATACACGTTTTGATGACTACGCGATAGTTCAGTGTGTAATGTTAAACGGTTTAGAATTGAGGCACCGAAGACATTTTTGAAATGTCGCAGAACATATGAGATTTTCCAAAGACTGAAATTGGGATTTCAGACTAGTGCTCACGTCAAGAGGTATGAGACCTCTGACAAGTTTCTTAAGCCTGCAAACTAAGGGAGAAAAGCTCAATCGTTGAGCATGTGCTCAGATTGACTGAGTACTACAATCGCTTGAATCGAGTGGGAGCTATCTTCCAGATGTGATGGTTCTCCAAAGTCACTGCCACCAACCTACTGCAGCTTCGTGATGAACTATAACATATCAGGGATAGATATGATGATCCTTGAGCTATTCGTGACGTTTAACACCGCGAAAGTAGAAATCAAATAGGAGCATGAATTGTTGATGGTTAGTAAAACCACTAGTTTCAAGAAGGGCAAGGGCAAGAAGGGATACTTCCTGAAACGGCTAATCAGTTGCTGCTCTAGTGAAGAAACCCAAGGTTGAACCCAAACCCAAGACTAAGTGCTTCTATAATGAGGGAAACGGCAAATCAGTTGCTGCTCTATTTATTTGATTAATACCTTCAATGGTCTTGCACCTAAAATGAGTTTATTGAATCTCGATCGTGGTGATACACATGTTTGTACCAAAAGTAATGATAGTACCACATACTAGTGGCACTGCCATTTGAGTCATATTGGTATAAAACGCATGAAGAAGCTCCATGATGATAGATCTTTGGACTCATTCATTTTTTTTGAAAAGATTGAGACATGCGAACCATGTCTATTGGTATATCCACATGAAGAAACTCCATGCAGATGGATCACTTGGACTCACTTGATTTTGAATCACTTGAGACATGCAAATCATACCACATGGGCAAGATGACTGAAAGGCCTCATTTTCAGTGAGTTGGAACAAGAGAGCAACTTGTTGGAAGTAATACATTTGATGTGTGCAATCCAATGAATGCTGAGGCACATAGTGAATATCGTTATGCTCTTACTTAACAAATTATTTGAGTAGATGTTGAGTATATTTACTTGATGAAATACAAGTCTGAGTTATTGAAAGGTTCAAATAATTTCAGAGTGAAGTTGAAGATCTTCGTGACAAGAGGATAAAATTTCTATGATATGATCATAGAGATGAATATCTGAGTTGTGAGTTTGGTATACAGTTAAGACATTGTGGAAATTGTTTCAGAACTAATACCGCCTGGAACACCATAGTGTGATGGTGTGTCCGAACATCATAGCTGCACCCTATTGGATATGGTGCATACCATGATGTCTCTTATTGAATTACTACTATCGTTTATAGGTTAGGCATTAGACACAACGGCATTTACTTTAAATAGGGCACCATGTAATTCCGTTGACATGACACCGTATGAACTATGGTTTAGAGAAACCTAAGCTGTCATTTCTTAAAAGTTTGGGGTTGCGACACTTATGTGAAAAGTTTTAGCCTGGTAAGCTCGAACCCAAAGCGGATAAATGCATCTTCATAGCACACCCAAAACAGTTGGGTATACCTCCTATTCAGATCCAGAAGCAAAAGAGATTGTTTCTAGAATCAGATCCTTTCTCGAGGAAAAGTTTCTCTCGAAAGAATTGTGTGGGAGGATGGTGGAGACTTGATGAGGTTATTGAACCGTCACTTCAACTAGTGTCTAGCAGGGCACAGGAAGTTGTTCCTATGACGCCTACACCAATTGAAGTGGAAGCTTATGATAGTGATCATGAAACTTTGGATCAAGTCACTACCAAACCTCATAGGTCGACAAGGATGCGTACTACTTCAGAGTGGTACATACTCCTGTCTTGGAGGTCATGTTGCTAGACAACAATGAACCTACGAGCAATGGAGAAGCGATGGTGGGCCCGGATTCTGATGAATGGCTCGAGGCCATAAAATCCGAGAGAGGATCCATGTATGAAAATAAAGTGTAGACTTTGGAAGAACTACCTGATGGCCGTAAGGCTATTGGGTACATATGGATTTTAAAAGGAAGACGGACAATGATGGTAAGTGTCACCATTCAGAAAGCTCGAGTTGTCGCTATAATGTTTTTTGACAAGTTCAAGGAGTTGACTACGATGAGACTTTCTCACTCATAGCGATGCTAAGAGTCTGTTGGAATTATATTAGCAGTTACTGCATTATTTATGAAATCTTGCAGATAGGATGTCAAAACATTGTTTCCTCGATGATTTTCTTGAGGAAAGGTTGTATATGATACAACCAGAAGGTTTTGTCAATCCTGAAAGATGCTAACAAGTATAGAAAGCTCCATCAGTCCTTCTAAGGACTGGAGTAAGCATCTCGGAGTTGGAATGTATGCTTTGATGAGATGATCAAAGATTTTGGTCTTATACAAAGTTTATGAGAAACTTGTATTTCCAAAGAAGTGAGTGGGAGCACTATAAAATTTCTGATGAGTATATGTTGTTGACATATTGTTGATCAGAAATGATGTAGAATTTCTGGAAAGCCTATAGGGTTATTTGAAAGGTGTTTTTCAATGAAAACCTGGAGTAAGCTACTTGAACATTGAGCATCAAGATCTATAAGGATAGATCAAAAACGCTTAATAGTACTTTCAAATGAATACATACCATGACAAGATTTTGAAGCAGTTCAAATAGATCAGCAAAGAAGGAGTTCTTGGCTGTGTTATAAGGTGTGAGCATTGAGTAAGACTAAAGATCTAACGACGGCAAAAGAGAGAGAAAGGACAAATGTCATCCCCTATGCTTTAGATGTAGGCTCCATAGTATGCTAGGCTGTGTACCACACCTGAAGTGTGCCTTGCCACGAGTCAGTCAAGGGGTACAAGTGTGATCCAGGAATGGATCACAGGACATCAGTCAAGGTTATCCTTAGTAACTAGTTGACTAAGGAATTTTCTCAATTATGGAGGTGGTAAAAGAGTTCGTCATAAAGGGTTACGCCGATGCAATCTTTGACACTAATCTGGATGACTCTGAGTAGTAGACCGGATTCGTATAGTAGAGTTGTTATTTGGAATAGTTCCAAATGGCACGTGGTAGCTGCATATAGGAGATGACATAGAGATTTGTAAAGCACGCATAGACCTGAAAGATTCAGACCCGTTGACTAATAACCTCTCTCACAAGTGAGATATGATCAAAACCAATGGGGTGTTGGATTCACTACAATCACAAAGTGATGTGAACTAGATTATTGACTCTAGTGCAGGTGGGAGACTATTGGAAATATGCCGTAGAGGCAATAATAAAATGGTTATTATTATATTTCCTTGTTCATGATAATTGTCTGTTATTCATGCTATAATTGTATTAACTGGAAACCGTAATACATGTGTGAATACATAGACCACAACATGTCCCTAGTGAGCCTCTAGTTGACTAGCTCGTTGATCAATAGATGGACATGGTCTCCTGACAATGGACATTAGATGTGATTGATAGCGTGATCACATCATTAGGAGAATGATGTGATGGACAAGACCCAATCCTAAGCGTAGCAGAAAGATCGTGTAGTTCGTTTGCTAAAGCTTTTCTAATGTCAAGTATCATTTCCTTAGATCATGAGATTGTGCAACTCCCAGATACCGTAGGAATGCTTTGGGTGTACCAAACGTCACAACGTAACTGGGTGGCTATAAAGGTACACTATAGGCATCTCCGAAAGTGTCTCTTGGGTTGGCACGAATCGAGACTGGGATTTGTCACTCCGTATGACGGAGAGGTATCTCTGGCCCACTCGGTAATGCATCATCATAATGAGCTCAATGTGGCTAAGTAGTTAGTCACGGGATCATGCATTACGGAATGAGTAAAGTGACTTGCCGGTAACAAGATTGGACGAGGTATTAGGGATACCAACAATCAAATCTCGGGCAAGTAACATACCGATTGACAAAGGGAATTGTATATGGGATTGATTGAATCCCCGACATCGTGGTTCATCCGATGAGATCATCGTGGAACATGTGGGAGCCAACATGGTTATCCAGATCCTTCTATTTGTTATTGGCCAGAGAACATCTCGGTCATGTCTCAATGGTTCCCGAACCCGTAGGGTCTACACACTTAAGGTTCGGTGACGCTAGAGTTGTTATGGGAAATAGTATTTGGTTACACTACTAGGGAAAAGCCTGGCAGTAGCACGGGTTTTAGGCCTATAAGTAACGTGGGCAGGAGCGCTACTGATAAGGCGCTACAGCTAATGCTTAGCAATAGCGCGCCTGGATCCACGCTACTGCTAAATTAACTTAGTAGTAGCGCTTCTTCAGCACAACGCTACTGGTAATTAGTAGTAGCGGTTCTCCTTTCCCGCGCTACTACTATTATTTAGTATTTTATTTCTTTTTTATTTCATGTTGTATTCATACACCTTTACACAAGTTTTCATACAACAGGAATTTAGAGATTGTTTTTACATCATAATGAGTTATTACATCACGGGGTGAAAAAACCATGGACTAGTTTCAAGTGGATGTCCATCCACTTGAAACTAATCCGTGGTTCTTTCACCCAATGATATAATAATATCATCATCATCATCATACCATTAACAACTTATCATCATAATACATCATTGTCATATAACACCTCCTCAAGATCATTGTTTTCATCAATGACATCACATAGCAAATTGGTCACTAGTTGTAATCACAAGTACTCCTCATTATCAACTCTAACACATTACCACATAATAAACATATTGTACCTCATAATAAATAAGAAATTTAGCATAATTTGCAAACATTATATTTTTGAACTTTTTGCATTTTAGTAGTTGAACTTGTCATAATTGACAAACAATATATGCTTGAGCTTTTTGCATTTTAGTAGTTGAACTTGTCAGATTTTATATAAATAAGAAATTTAGCATAATTGACAAGCATTATATGTTTGAACTTTTTGCGTTTTAGTAGTTGAACTTGAAAGTAATATTTAATTTAGTTTTTTAAATGATGTACATTTAACAGATAGGCTATTAAGTTCTCATCTTTTTAGAGGTTCATTGTTTTTGTATCATATTTACTCCTTTTTTCTTGTAGAGGTTAATTGACAAACATTTTTCTTGTAGTTTATATTTCTTTGTCCTGCCCTCTGGTTTTGTTTAACTGGGCTTATTGGTGGGGTATTTTGTTGACGATGCAGGCTATTGGGCCATTTGTTGGCCCGGATAGCTCATCCGCGCGGTTGTGCAGCACGGCGTGCGCGTGCGCTCTGTGTTTAGTCCCACCTCGCTAGTCGAGGGGGCTCCGGACCTGTTTATAAGCGCAGCCGAGGCTCACTAGTCGAACTCCTCTAAACACTTACCTGAGCGCTTATACACGACACTCGCTCTCTCTCTTGACCTGTGGGCCCTGGTCGGCGGGTCGTGCGTTGTGCGGATTACTAGGGATTCGCTCACGGGCTCGAGTTCAAGTATCTAGCATTGTTAGGGCCTGCGACTGACCTTGGACGGTCAATTTTTTTTGTTTGTTTGAATCTAGTACTTGACTCTAGCAGTAACTTGGACTGATACTTTTTGTTCTAGTTCTTGTCAGTTTTGTGTGAGTGTAGTCTTTTTCATTTGAGTTTTTTGCCTTCTTTGTTGTGTTTGTTTTTGTGATTATTCTCAAGGGTCTTCTGGGGTCATTTTCAGAACTATGGTACTTGCGTGTGGACTGAGTTGTACTGATAGTGCATTCATAGTAGTGCTTACAAACTGATGCTTCTTTGTACTTTTTATTGTAGTAAGTATGTACTATCCGATCAAGTGTACTATTACTGTCATTCTTAATCTGCAAGCGACCAACATAAGTGTGTGCTGATGCTTCTTAACTTTTTTATGTTTGTAGTACTTGTTAATTTTCTAGTAGATCCATATGAATGAGAACACTACATGAAGTACTAAGAATTTTCGCTTCAACTTTTGAAGCATTGTCAAGCAACTCAAATTGTGCTGATTGTTCTAGACGTTATGTTTTCTATACAATACTGAATCGAAACTAGACATGGAACAACGTTGTGTGATTAGTTGCATCATAACTAGTACTTTAGAGAAGCCACAACGTTCCATTCAGAAGCTACTTTTCAATTTTGAAATGATGGATTAACAACATACGAAGCTACCAAACTTATATAATGAGATAAGCAAAACATTGTACTTGATGACATAACTAAACTTGTTCAAACATGACAAACGTGACATAATCATATTGGTTCAACCCAACAAGAGCAAACTACTAATTTGAAACAACAATATAAAAGGCAAGCACAAGCAGAAGTAAAACGAAGGGAGACTCTTATGTATCTTCATCCCTAAAAGGGGCAGAAGGGGCGGTCGTAGTAGTGGTCAGCCTCCCGCTCTTTCGCATATTCTGAACCATCTGTGATGTAGTCGATTATGAACCATGACTTGTACGTTGCTTAAGAATCTACTCCTGCGTACTCGATGAGGTTGTCTGGCAGCGGGCTGGTCCCCCACAGTTTGTAGTCTTCCTGCATGTTGATCTTCTTCTTCATGCCTTTGTAGCATGGGTGGATGATGCTAGCTGCAACATCAGTCAAGGAGTCGTACTCTTTTCTGGTGTATGGAACTCTCCACTTGCGTTGAATGTCGATGAACTTGTTGGGGTTGATCTCCAAACTGGACAACTTCAGCTTCTCTTTGTCGCTTTCAATGCTGAAACCGGCAAATATGAACAACTTCTCATGCTGCAGCATCTCGCTCAGGCGCTTGGGCCTGCAAGGGGAGAGACATTTTGAATATTATCATTACTTTGATGTTTGAATTATTCATTTTTGTTTTGTTTTACAAGCGATGAATCCATGAAGTAGTTGCTTATGTAGGATAAACAATGGATGAATGTACTTCAAAAACTAGTAAACAAAGTTCTAAAATTAAATTAAGTACATCATGTTATTCTTCTTTTTGGATTATACATAGTTTCAGTCAATGTTGTATGTTCTACATTGGTACTAGTTTAGTTTACTTTTGTTGAATAGGATAACACATAACCAGTGCTTCCCCAAGTCGTTAGTTTATTTTCTTATGAAAATAACATTAGATCAAATTCAGAAAATACTTCACTACATCAAGTTCAGAAACATCTTTTTAATACATCGAGTGCATAGACTACACTATTGGATCAACTTGAGAAACTACACTAGTCGATCAACTTCAGAATTTAATCTTCCGCAAGATTTTCCAAATAGTAATCCAGTGCATCAGGTTCAAAAATACATTACAGTGTATCTACTTGAGAAAATGCAGTAGTGCATCCACTTTTCACAAACCACACTAGTACATCTAGTTGGGAAACAAGTCTGATGAAAATTTCAGGATATAGTACTAACAAAACAGATAAACCATACAGGGCAAATGAGTAGGGCGGCTCACCATTTTGTGGCCGCTGCGATGTGGTACACAAAGCAGAGCTCATCGACGCACAACTGCAGGACTGCTGCCATCTGGGGATGTTCTTCTTCGTTGGTGTAGTGCACACCAACACCGACGATCCTACGATTAGGACTCTTGCCGCCAAGCTTCTTCTAGAGCCTGGAGATCACCTTGTCGGCCTTTTCTGGTACGCTGGTGCAGAAGATCTCCAGCGTCTTGTTGCCGTGGAGCTCAACTCCTGTGAGGGTTGTTGTGTACTCGCGCTTCTCGTCGGGGACATGAATGTCGAAGAGGTTGCTTCTCTTGTCCGACGTCTCAGCATGATGACACTTGGCAGACGGTTCCTCTGCCATCGCCTTCCTTCGGCGATTGTGGGATTGGGAGAGAGAAGTTTTTGGTTTGTGTGCAGTGGATATGGAAGCGGCAATGGTGGTTTGTGGGAATGAGGGAGAGATGGAAGAGAATGGGTTTTTTTGCAGTGCGTGGACGGGGATTTGTGGGAGGCGGTTCGTCGGGGGCGTGGGTGTAGTGGGTGTAGTGGTGTGGGGTCATCGTTTGCAGTCCCTTGTGGCAACTGCTTAGTTGGTGGCATGGGTGGAGGCGTGGAAGAACTAACCGCCCAAGTTAAATGGTTTTTACTGCTGCACTGACTAGTCTTGTCAAGCTGTACATATGACCTGCTAAATTCCACTTGCACGTCTCTGCGGTGGTGATGATGGCATTTTACTATCGCACTGATTCGTATAGTCAAGCTGTACTTATCAGCTGGTTATCCCACTTGCACGTGTCAGGGTCGGTGATGATGGAGGTCTGAACTCCTCTACTGTGGTACTTGGACTGGTGATTGAAGTGTAATTGAACGTACCAAATACCAGTGAGACTATGTGTGATGATAATATTTTTTAAAACAATTTTCATATTTTTTAAAGGATTGTTTATATCAAGATAATCTTTGAGTATTTTTTACAAATAAATTAAATTTTCATCAGTACAGGATGTATTATATCCGCATTTTGCTTGAGGTAATTATTTTTATGTATTGATGGTCTTTCTGAATTGGGACTGGCAGAAGAAGATATAGCTTTGTTTTTTCAAAACGATGTTTTTCTGAGGCGTTCATGGGTGTGTTTGTTTTACTATGCCTTTGTACTGACGACTGAGAATTATCAGTACCGATGTACTACAAGAGCTTAAATTTTCCTTGACATATTTTTGCTGAGTTACTGGTCGACAGTAGCGTTTGCGTCAGATATATCCAGATAAGTTTTTTCAAATGTATTTGTGACTGCATTCAAAACTATTATCAAATGGTTTACATAATAATGTCACTGCTCTAGCGGGCACAAATTAGAAATTATATCAGTACTGATGTGTACTCTGCCTTGTACTGATGATTGAGAATTGTCAGTACTGATGTACTACAAGAGTTTAAATTTTCCTTGACATATTTTTTGTTGAGTTACTGGTTGACAGTAGCATTTTGCATCAGATATATCTAGATAAGTTTTTTCAAATGTATTTGTGACTGCATTCAAAATGATTATCAAATGGTTTACATAATAATGTCACTGCTCCAGTGAGCACAAATCATAAATTATATCTTAACTATAGTACTGATCGAGAAATTGACGATAAAGCTAAATAAGTTTTGGTAATGACAGTGTTTCTAAAATGTTTCCTCATTGTGTGCCGATGCAACTGAGACTGCAAGCTTATTTTTTAGTTGGTGCAGCAGGATAGCCACTATGTATTGTTCAGTCTTGAGCTATTCCTAACTGGCCCCGAATGTTGTGCCTTGCCGGCTCCCTTTCCAGGTTGATCCTTGGCAGCTTCATCGTTAGTTTCAGTTTCCTCAACGCCGACACTATCATCTTCATTGTCTTCATCTGATTGGTCATCATTCTCGTCAAACTCTTCTTCTTCATCGTCTTCATTTGATTTTTTGGAACTCTGTACCTTGCCCTATTTCTGCTCAGCTCCACTGACCTCCTTGCCCACTTTGCATGTGCGGGCATTATGTCCGTCAGTTCCCCCACACTTGAGGCAAGTGTAGCTGTTACATGTGTTGTCTCCATTGGTAGAAACCTAGGTGGCTCCAATCTGCTTGTTCTTGTTGACAGTGGGATCTGTACGCAGTGGGCATGTGCGGTAGTTGTGGTTGCTCATGACGTTGCAGAATCTGCATGCCCTTATCCTGAGAGGTTTGCCGTCCGGGCCAAATTCCACGTGCTTGATGGGGCGTGGTGGCTTTTTGGTTGTTGCTTGCGTCTTGCTCTTCCTCCCCTTTGTGTTTGAGAATATGGGTTGTTTAATCAGCCTTTCTTGCTGCTGCTGGTAGGATGTGCTATTGTCATGTCGTTTGCCTCCAGGACCATCAAGCTCATGATCTCACATGTGAGCTTGTTGGTGCTCTTGAGTGTGCACATGGGCAAGCTCCGGTTGCTGCTGCTCCTCTTCCGCGTTGTCGATTGGGTCAATAGCTCCCAGATGGTTCATCTCAAATAACATTATAGCAATATTCTTCTCAATGGTTTCATTGTCCGTGACACCTCCATTTTCAGCAGAATGCATGGCGTCGAGTTCTTGTTCAAGTTTGTCCATGACGACCCGCGACCTCGCCATTTGCTCTTGGCTTCTCAAGCTTTTTCTGTGCACCCTCATGTTCAGCGTCAGCAGTGAGCTTCCAATGCAGTATTGGGATGCCGTGTTTGACGCTACTGTCCTCAAATCATTTCTGTTGAATGTTGGCTGGATGTTCGGGCGTTTGGTGTATCTCATGAGGATATATTTCTCTGGAACACTGGCAGCTTTAATTGAATGCATCATGCACAGGACATGCACGCAGAAAAGACCTGTATTTTTTTGGAAGAGGTGCATGTTTTTTGTCATTTCATTCGAACAAAAACTTTGCAAAAAAAAGTAGTACAGTATGTAAAATCTTTTTTATAGTCCTCACCTGTGTGTTCCCATAGCCTGCACTCGCACTCATATGTTTCTCCCACGGGGTCTGCAACCACTAGGTACGCATGCTGAGCCCACACAGATAGTTTTTGCGGGTGGTTGTAGTGCACAAGGTACTTTGTGGGCTCTTCCGTCTCTGCCGCCGTGAAGAGTGTGCTCAGTTTTAGCCTTTTTCTGATCTCACTGTACACATCTCGTGAGTAGAGCTTTGCCATCTGGGTGTCAAACCCATAGAAGGTCAGCGTGTTTTGTTCCTTCTGCACATGCAAGAACGATGACCAAATTGTTAGTTTTCTTGCAGCAAAAACTTCTAATAAAGTTTTACTTTAGTAAGCATGTTTTTTTGTCTTATGATAAGTGATAGAGCTATACCCGGTTAGCCATTGTCTCCTTGTTCTCTGTCTGCCTCCTGGTTTTGACGCAGGAGTTTACCTGGCTGACAAACCGGTGTAGGTTTTGTCTCTGACTTACGAAGTTCTTCTTGAGTACATAGTTCATGCTCTGACTTCTTGAGTACAAATTTCTTTGAAGTAGGCTGATATTCATCTCTCATGCTCGTTCCACATGCCCACCATTGTGGCATCATCATGGAGGTTGTACTTATCCATGAGTCTTTTCCAGGCATCCTCAAACTCAGTTGGCATGAGGGGCCACTTGAGCATTGATGTGAATTCATCCTTAAAGTCATCGTGCAGGTAGTACAGGTACGCGAGGTGTTCCCTGTACTTCTTCATAATGTGCCAGCGGAATAGCTTATGTACTGTGTTCTTCAAAATATCTAGGATCGCCAAAGCCATTGCCGAGCACTGGTCTGGTAATGGGAAAATAGACTCGAAGTGGTCAGCAGATGGTTGTCCATATATACTAATAGAACTGACACAACATTTTTACTATGTTATTTTTCTTTTTTGGATGGGGGTGGTGGTTGGGGGTGGTTTTGGCGGTTGCTCCTGTGAGGATGCATGTAGGAGCCTTCCCTCTCATGCACATTAAAAATGTCTTGAACATCCACTTGAATGAATCTGCATCCTCATCTCTTCTCAAGGCGAAACCAAAGAATGTAGTCTGTAAGTGGTTGTTAGTTCCGACAAACACACCAAGTGGCATATGGTACTTGTTGGTCTTATATGTTGTGTCAAACGTTACGCAGTCCCCAAAGTCCTGATACGCCCCTCAACAGCTTGCGTTCGCCCAGAATATGTTCTTAACTCTGTCGGACTCATCGAGTTGCATGTCACAGAAGAATTCCCTGTTTATAGCTTTCATCTCCCTAAAGAAGTTGACAGTCTTTAGGGCATCGTCCACATCATCAATCTGTGAATTCTTTGATTTCCTGCATATTAAAAGTTCATTGAAAAATGCATGTTGAACTGGCGTTAGGGCATGCGTTGCGTAATATGTTTATACTGACAGATGAAAAAAGACGGAGGCAGTTTTTGGGAGGAGAACAAGTTTGTACTTACAGGTTAATCAGGTCTTTGGCATTCATTTCGAGGAAGTAGCTACCAGGGTCATCACCGCCCAGTATGCTCTTGATTTGGGCGTGTTCAATGCCTGTGAACTACAGGTACTTGATGTACTTCAAGATTGTTTTGTCAAAGTTTTTGTGGGAGTGGAAGAAGACAAGCATTTCTATGGTGAGCTGTAGCCTGTGGTTGTGTTCCCAGACTATCTCTTTTACGACAAATGTTCCATCCTTTTCCTTCTTCAGCTTCATTTTAGCCTCGCAGTTAGTTTTGGCTGTCGTGTTGTTACGCTGTCTATTTGCTTCAGACACCTTGGATTCATAAACTCCATAGCACGTCCAATAAAGGTAGGCTCTGGTCTTTAACTTGGGGCCTTCCCTGACAGCAAAACCCGCGTGCTTCGCATATACGTTGTAGAAGTTCTTTGTTTCTTCGAAAGTTTCAAACCGCATCTCTAGCCTTGGCAGACATAAGCTTCAATGTTATATGGCTGCATGCAACAGTGAGCAAACAAAAACGTACTTATGAAAATGTTAGATGGGGTTGTCACAGCACCATGATATGGACTGTGCTTGTATGTTTTTTCTATATGGATACTTACATGTGTATAACTCTACCCTTCCTCCAGTGTTTGTTGTTCACCCTGGTGTATGGGCGTGGGTGGTGTCACCCTTGGCACATGCAGCAATGCATCTCTTGGAGGGAGCAACGTTGACGAAGATCTCCGTCTCTCATTGTACGGCCGTCTCCCCTCAGATTCATTGTGAGGTTGCTCCTGTCTATATGGCTCATATCTGGTACTTTTGAACCTGCTGGAGTGGCCAAAATTTCCGTTTCTTTGGCCTGGTCTTCTCGTCGCAACCGCTTTTGTAGCACGGATGATTGATGTTGACGGAGCGACTGGTGGAAGCCTTGTTGCAACCCATCCACGGCTTCCTGTCCTTGGCTTTTTGCATGCGCTAGGGAAGGAAAACATTTGTTGTTGGTGATATTGTTGGCCTTGTTGCAACCCAGCAGCGGCAAAGCTTGCATTCCCATATATTGGTGTTTGCTGCATAGAAGAACCAGTCCGTGCTTCTAATGATTCTGGTGTATCTTGAAATCTGCATGTATTGTTGAAGTATCCAGGTGGTATTTCTGGTGTTACCCAACCAGGTGGTGCCCCATATCTGCTTGGCTCATCAAACATTCACTGTGTGTGCCACCTTGCATGCTTCTACAAATGACATTCAACAGTTTTGGGATTAATCTAGTTTTGTTTTTAGTTGAACTGATGAACGTTCATGGTCAACACTGATGTACTGATGTACTGTTTTTAGCACTACTTGTAAACTGGACATTGAACTGATGCATGACTTCTCTTTTGTTCATCTGTAACTTATGCAACTGCACTAGAAGTACTCCTAGTTTATGTATCATTGAACTTGCTGTGTAACAACTGTATATTTTTTCAACAACATTCTTTCACTAGTTCGAACTGACGCAACTACACGACATATACTATTAGAAATAACATCATATAACTTGCAGTGGTAGCTGAACCTTATATAAAGCCTAGTAGCTCCTTGGGCTGATGCATAACTACATGTTTTTTGTCTTGAACTGAAGCTAGCATATTAGAGGTACTGATAGTAACCTCGACATCCTAATTGTGCATCAAACTTTTTGTTGTGTCACAACCTGGTTTTTGCCCTCCTTTTCTTTGCTTGATTTTCAACTGAGTTGGTTTTGGATTTGGAGTTTTGAATCATTCCATTTGGACTTGATCACTTGGGTATCCCTTGATTTTCACCCAAGTGCCCCCTCTCCTCTTCTAATCCATCATTTCACCCCTGGCCAACCCAACAATATTGCTTGGAATATTTTCTTAAATGAAAAATATTCATTTTGCCCCTTAAACCCTAGCCAAACTCTTTGACCTCCAAAGTAACCCTCACTTCTATTGCCCTAAAAATCCTTAGAAAATTCCCAAATATTCTTTGGACCCTAGGGCACATTTCTGAGCAAAAATATTTCACCACTTTTTGGAGTATTTTTGCTACAGAAAATATTTTCACATCTGGGCTGAAATGGTAGTTTCTACAGCAACTACCTTTTTACTAGCTCCAATGTATCTGGTTTTCCCTGTGCTTTTTCACCTTAGTAAGAGTCAGTAAAACCCCAAAGCGTAGCCCTTGAATCCCTGTGGTTTGACCACAGTAACTGTTCAAAGTTTCCGTCCTATAACTTAACCTCTTCACCATTTCACTTCTACTGCACCTGGAAACAACCCGAGCCATGGTAACACCTAGGTTTACTAAGGACTACATGCCAGACATCATGGTTAGTGCATATGTGACCTGATGTCATGGTCCACGCGGTGACCGCATTCGTCCGAGCATGCTGGCATGCCAAACGCGCGCTCTACGCATCGCCAGCACCTCTGTGGCGCGCGTGCACGCTGCTCGGCCAGCCAGAGCGTGTCCCCCCTCGCCACCATCCTCGTCTCCACCCCGTTAACTCCTCCCTGCCACTCGCCGACGTCGGAGCTTGCCGCAGCGAGCACGGGCACGGTCTGGCCAATGGCACAATGCACACGCACTATGTTTGTCCCTTTCCTCCTCGCTCCAGTGCTCGTCCGCATCCGCGCACAGCTCCCGCGTGACCCCCGTCGCCTTCCCCCCCTCTCTCTGGCACCATTCGTCGTTGGGTGCTGGAGACAGCTGTCCTCTGGCGGAGCCCGAGCCCTCCTCGCCACCCCGCCTATAAACCCCCCCCTCCGCAGCCTCCTTTGAGCATCGCAGCTCACCACCACTCCCTCCTATAGCCACTAGAATCCGCAGCCCGGCCGGGCAGGCCGCGGGCTGCTGTCCCCGAGCTGAGCTCGCCGGCGATCCCCTCTGGATCGTCCCCGCAGCTCCGGCCACTCCCAAGCCAAGGCGACCCCGCCAGGGCCTCCGCCTCTCCTCCGTGAAGCTAACGCCCCTAGCCAGAGCCCCCGGAGCTGCCCCTAGCCGCCATCTTCCTCATCTCCGGCGACTACCGTGTTCTGCCTCCGCTTGCGAGGAAGAATTCGACGCCGTCCTGTCACCATTTGCCAAGCTACGGGTTCCGGCAGGTGCGCAAGAACCTTCTCCGTCGATCCCTCCCTCTCGTTTTGCACCAAGAAGCCTCAACGCCGTCGTAAGCTCCGGCGAAGCACCGCACCTCTCTGTTTCTGTCCCCCTCCCTCCGGCCTGACTAGCGGGGCCTGCTAGTCAGCCACTCACTACGCGCGCGAAGCAGTATGAGTGGTGGCTCCCTGGGAAAATACGCCTTCGATGTCATCCCCTCTCTGTTTTCTTTTTCAAATTCATTTAAATTCCAGTAGCATTCAAACATCCATAACTTTTATTCCACATGTCCAAATGCAGTGATTCTTTTTGCATTGTGTTCTGTGTCCAAAAACCTAACAACTCCCAAAAGATGGGATTTTTCCTTGCTATCTAGATTTTCTGGCAGTTTTCAGAAGGTTTCTTGATATTTTTCAATTGTGGTTTTTGAATGTTTTCAGAGGAACCAGCTTGTATTGAGGATCACCAGGAGCTTTCTGAACCTCATCAGTACTAAGGCAAGCCACAGTAACATTTTCATGGTGCCACTTCAATATTTTTAATTTCCATACTTGAACTTATGAATATTGATGCATTTAAATTAGTTATATAATAAATATATTCTGTTATATGCTTCTTATATTAAAATGCTTGAACTTCAGTATGTGTGAAGTAAATATTGTTGGTAAGATAACGAGAACTTAGTTGCTAGTGATAAATAAATAATATGGTCATAGAGTTGATGAGTAATTTGAATATTATTTTTGCATGAGGTAAAATGATGATAATTGCTAGAAATAGTTCTGGTATGAGTAAAGAGAGGTTTTAACCAAAATAGTAGCATGAGTTTATGTTGGCTCCGTGGGAGTGTGGTTAGTGCAGTCTTTGCACGGTTATGTGATGCATGTGTGAATACATGTGTGAATACATAGACCACAACATGTCCCTAGTGAGCCTCTAGTTGACTAGCTCGTTGATCAATAGATGGTCATGGTTTCCTGACCATGGACATTAGATGTCATTGATAGCGTGATCACATCATTAGGAGAATGATGTGATGGACAAGACCCAATCCTAAGCGTAGCACAAAGATCGTGTAGTTCGTTTGCTAAAGCTTTTCTAATGTCAAGTATCATTTCCTTAGACCATGAGATTGTGCAACTCCCGGATACCGTAGGAATGCTTTGGGTGTACCAAACGTCACAACGTTACTGGGTGGCTATAAAGGTACACTACAGGCATCTCCGAAAGTGTCTGTTGGGTTGGCACGAATCGAGACTAGGATTTGTCACTCCGTATGATGGAGAGGTATCTCTGGCCCACTCGGTAATGCATCATCATAATCAGCTCAATGTGGCTAAGTAGTTAGTCACGGGATCATGCATTGTGGAATGAGTAAAGTGACTTGCTGGTAACGAGATTGAACAAGGTATTAGGGATGCCAACGACCGAGTCTCAGGCAAGTAACATACCGATTGACAAAGGGAATTGTATACGGGATTGATTGCATCCCCGACATCGTGGTTCATCCAATGAGATCATCGTGGAACATGTGGGAGCCAACATGGGTATCCAGATCCCGCTATTGGTTATTGGCCGGAGAACATCTCTGTCATGTCTGCATGGTTCCCGAACCCATAGGGTCTACACACTTAAGGTTCGGTGACGCTAGAGTTGTTATGGGAAATAGTATGTGGTTACCGAAGGTTGTTCGGAGTCCCGGATGAGATCCCGGATGTGACGAAGAACTCCGGAATGGTCCAGAGGTGAAGATCGATATATTGGACGAAGGGTATTGGAGTCCGGAATTGTTCTGGGAGTACCGGGTGACGACCAGCGTGACCGAAAGGTGTTTCGGAGGCCCGGGCAAGCGTTGGGGGGGGCCTTATGGGCCAAGGGGAGGGGCACATCAGCCCACTAAGGGGCTGTGCGCCCCTCCCACCCCATCTCACATAACGTAGAGAGGTGGGGGCACCTCCCCTAGGGTAGCCACTCCTCTCGGCTTGGGGGGCAAGTTTCCTAGGCGTGGGGGCGCCAAACCCATCTAGGGTTTCCCCTGTGGCCGCCACCCCTCCCCTAGGGAACCCTAGGGCGCCACCTCCACCCTCCTTCCCCCTATATATAGTGAGGGAGAGAGATCGCAGCCGCACCCTTCCCCTGGCGCAGCCCTCTCCCCCTCTCCAACTCCACCTCCTCCTCAGTAGTGCTTGGCGAAGCCCTGCCGAAGAACTGCAAGTTCCACCACCACGCCATCGTGCTGTCGGAGCTCTCCCTCAACTTCTCCTCTCCCCTTGCTGGATCAAGAAGGAGGAGACGTCCCTGCGCTGTACATGTGTTGAACGCGGAGGCGCCGTCCGTTCGGTGTTAGATCAGATCTTCCGCAATTTGAATCGCCACGAGTACGACTCCCTCACCCGGGTTCTTTTAACGCTTCCGCATCGCAATCTTCAAGGGTATGAAGATGCAATCCCCTCTCTCTTGTTGCTAGAATCTCCATAGATTGATCTTGGTGATGCGTAGAAAATTTTGAATTATTGCTATGTTCCCCAACAGTGGCATCATGAGCTAGGTCTATTGTGTAGATTCTATGCACGAGTAGAACACAAGTAGTTGTGGGCATTGGTTTGTTCAATTTGCTTACCGTTACTAGTCCTATCATGTTTCGGCGGTATTGTGGGACGAAGCGGCCCGGACCGACCTTACACGTACGCTTACGTGAGACAGGTTCCACCGACTGACATGCACTTGTTGCATAAAGATGGCTAGCGGGTGCGAGTCTCTCCCACTTTAGTCGGATCAGATTCGATGAAAAGGGTCCTTATGAAGGGTAAATAGCAATTGGCATATCACCATTGTGGCTTTTGCGTAGGTAAGAAACGTTCTTGCTAGAAACCCATAGCAGCCACGTAAAACATTCAACAACAATTAGAGGACGTCTATCTTGTTTTTGCAGGGTATGCTATGTGATGTGATATGGCCAAAAGAATGTGATGAATGATATGTGATGTATGAGATTGATCATGTTCTTGTAATAGGAATCACGACTTGCATGTCGATGAGTATGACAACTGGCAGGAGCCATAGGAGTTGTCTTAATTTATTGTATGACCTGTGCATCAATCAAAACACCATGTAATTACTTTACTTTATTGCTAACCGTGAGCCATAGTAGTAGAAGTAATAGTTGGTGAGGGAGTCCCGGATTAGGGGGTGTTCGGATAGCTGAACTATCACATTTGGCCGGACTCCTAGACTATGGAGATACAAGATTGAAGACTTCGTCCCGTGTCCGGATGGGACTTTCCTTGGCGTGGAAGGCAAGCTTGGCGATACGAATATGTAGATCTCCTACCATTGTAATCAACTCTGTGTAACCCTAACCCTCTTTGGTACCTATATAAACCGGAGGGTTTTAGTCCATAGGACGAACAACAATCATACCATAGGCTAGCTTCTAGGGTTTAGCCTCTTTGATCTCGTGGTAGATCTACTCTTGTACTACCCATATCATCAATATCAATCAAGCAGGAGTAGGGTTTTACCTCCATCAAGAGGGCCCGAACCTGGGTTAAAACATCGTGTCCCTTGTCTCCTATTACCATCCACATAGACGCACAGTTCGGGACCCCCTACCCGAGATCCGTCGGTTTTGACACCGACATTGGTGCTTTCATTGAGAGTTCCTCTGTGCCGTCGCCATCAGGAAGGATGACTCATCCCGTCTTTACACACGGCACTGTTGCTAAAGGAGCTTTGGCTATCGGCCAAACTCTCCAGCTAGGCGGTTTCCTTATGACCGCATGTCTAGCCGCCACGCCGAGGATGACTTCTCGGGTCATCGAAAGCAAACTTCACGTTAGCTCGGAACTCGCCGAGCAGTTAGATCCGATGGAGCTCTCTTCCTTAAACGAGCTGTTGGATCGCATCGCCGCCCTGGGAGTCGCTACAGACTACGATCATATTGGGCCTAAACCTGATCTGAGAGAGATCAACTCTCCCCAGGTTACCCACCATGTTGCTGTGGTTGAGGAACAATACGGCGACCCTTCCTCTATTTTAAGGACTAGCTATGTCCGGATTCCCAATCCCTCCATGCTGGATTCCCGTGGAGGGGAGGACGTCACTCAAGCCTTGAACCTAAAGTCAGGCAGCAGGCTAGATTCATTGGACAACATCCAAGAACTCAAGCTTCCAAATTCGGAAACTTCTTGGCCCCTGAGTCTTAGATTGGATGGGGTTCCGCATTTAATCCCGCCGCCCACCCAAACATAAGCGATCTATACCAAATCCGGCAAGAGCCCACAGAAATAGTACACCATTACTGGGCCAGATTCCTCCTGGTTATGAACAGGATAAAGGACTGCCGCGAGGAGGACACAATTTCATTCTTCTGCAATAATTGCATGGACAAGGGAATCCTTAACATTGTAAGTCGTCGTGAAATTTCGCGCTTCGCTGACTTGGCGTCCATAGTACGAAAGTACTGTGCGATGGAAAGCGCCTGGAAAACTGAAACCAAATTTTGGGACAATCCGGCCCTGAATACAACCCCAGTCCGAAATAAAAGGGTGCATTATCGCCAGGCACCTGGGTTAAACACCAAAATGCAAAAACCCTCTATAGGGCATGGAGCCGTACTGGAAGGATGGCTCAATGGGCCCTGCAAAATTCATAGTACAGAGGGCGCCACTCCAACTCACAGCCTTAGAGCATGTTGGATACTACGGCAGGTGGCCAAAAGTAGCGAAGAGCTGCTAACTCCAGAGCACTAGCCCAAGGATACCAGTACGGTATTAACAGTGTTCGAGACTTTCGCATCAAATAATATGCGGAAACGAACACTCCGCAGCCTTGCCGAAGTCTACCAAGTAGCAACAATAAACCCATGGAGTGACACGGCTATTACCTTTAATGCCAGTGACGAATCTAAATTGCGAACAGCTCGAGCACCAGCCGCATTGGTCCTCAGTCCAATAGTGGACGGCTTTCGCCTTACCAAGGTACTCATGGATGGTGGCAGCGGATTGAACCTCATTTATGAGGAAACCCTCCGAAAAATGCAAATAGACTGGAGCCACATTGAGCGAAGCAGCACAACCTTTAGAGGAATAATCCCCAGTCGGGAAGCATGTTGTACTAGAAAGATCACACTGGATGTGGTGTTCGGCACGCCGGATAATTACAGGTCCGAGGAGGTCACGTTCCAAGTGGCCCCGTTCAGCAGCGGATATCACGCTCTATTAGGACGGGAGGCATTCACAATTTTCCAAGCTATACCCCATTACGGGTACATGAAGCTCAAAATGGCCGGGCCCAACGGAATCATCACTCTTGCTAGTGACCCGGACATAGCACTCCGTGCCGAAAAGAAGACAGCCGCACTGGCCCTTGAGGCACTATCCGAAGCCCTAGCAGCCGAGGAACTCTCTGCGCTGCCCTCCATGGTGAATAGGGACGATGTGATACTCGATAAGAGATCCAAGTCCACCTCCTTTAAACCAGCGGAGGAAATAGTCAAATTCCACATCCATCCAATGGACCCTACAAAAACGGCCTCCATAGGGGCACAATTAAACCCTGATGTAGACGCCGCACTACGAGAATTCCTACGCGAAAATTGGGACATTTTTGCTTGGCACCCTTCAGACATGCCAGGAATCCCACGCCGGCTGGCCCAGCACAGCCTAAACATCCTAAAAGGATTCAAGCCAGTCAAACAGGCTCTTTGGCGTTTCTCCGAACCCAAGAGATAGGCCATGGGAGAGGAGCTAGCCAAACTATTGGAGGGCGGATTCATCAGAGATATAAAACATCCGGACTGCCTAGCAAACCTGGTGATGGTACCAAAGAAGGAAAAATCCTGGCACCTATGTGTCGATTTCAAGGACCTTAACAAGGCTTGTCCAAAGGATCCCTTCCTCCTCCCCCGCATCGATCAAATTATCGACGCTACCGCAGGACACGATTCATTGTGCTTCCTCGATGCATACTCCGGCTACCACCAAATTAAGATGGCAGAACCCGACCAAGCCGCAATGGCATTCATCACCCCATACGGCCCATTCTGCTTCAACACAACGCCCTTTGGGCTCAAAAAGACTGGCGCAACATATCAGCGCATGATTCCGACATGTCTGGCAAACCAGATCGGCAAAACAGTGGAGGCATACGTAGATGATGTGGTCGTCAAAACCAAGCACGTCAAAACTTTAGTAGACGATTTGAGCCTCACGTTCGATAATCTCCGAACATACGACATTAAGCTGAACCCGGAAAAATGTGTTTTCGGCGTACTAGCCGGAAAGCTCTTGGGCTTCGTTGTATCCGGTAGAGGAATTGAAGCAACCCCAGCCAATATCCGAGCTCTGTCACAGTTGGAGATCCCAATGGACCTCAAACAAATACAAAAATTGACGGGATGCCTGGCGGCTTTAAGCCGCTTTATCTCCCGTTTAGGAGAAAACGCATTACCCCTTTATAGCCTCCTCCGACGCACCGAACACTTCGAGTGGACGGATGCCGCCACGGCCGGACTCGAAGAAATAAAAGCCATATTGGGAACAAATCCGGTCCTGGTCGCGCCCAATGTGGGCTAACCAATGCTATTATATATCGCGGCAACTCATCAAGTTGTGAGCGCGGTACTCGTTGTCGAACGAGAAACGGATGCACACAAGTTCCCCCTGCAAAAACTAGTTTACTACATGTCCACTGTCCTAACTCCATGCAAGTCACGGTACCCACATTATAAAAAGATAGCGTACGCGGTGTTCATGTCATCCCGGAAGCTGCGACACTACTTTCAAGAGTGCTCGATAACAGTAGCCTCCAAAGTACCTCTTAATGACATTATAAATAACCGCGACGCGACGGGATGGATTGCTAAATGGGCCATTGAGCTCCTCCCGTTCAACATAACCTGTAAGCCACGGCGAGCTATTAAGTCGCAAGTTTTGGCTGACTTCGTCGCCGAATGGACTAAAGCCGAACTCCCTAAAGAGTACAGCGCATATTCCAACTGGATCATGCACTTCGACAGCTCCAAAATGTTGGCTGGTCTGGGGGCTAGCGTCGTTCTAACGTCCACTACCGGAGATACAGTTCAATATGTACTCCAGATAATGTATACGGACTCCAACAACGCAGCCGAATACGAGGCCCTTCTACATGGCCTCCGGATGGCAGTCTCCAAGGGAATTCAACGCCTAGAGGTGCACAGGGATTCGAACCTCGCGATATCCCAAATAAATGGAGACTTCGATGCCAAGGATCCGAAAATGGCAGCTTATCGCAACGCCGTACTAAAAATGTCAGCTCGGTTTGAGGGGCTCGAATTTCACAATATAGTTCGGGATAACAACCAGGCAGCAGACGTATTGGCACACATTGGTGCAAAGCGCGATGCCTTCCCTCCCAACATCTTCCTAGAGAGGCTATTCAAGCCATCCGTACTATGGGAGGGGGAGTCCAGAAATAACAACCCGAACCCAACCGCACTGCCCGAGACCGAACATTCTGACACAATTGGTGGTCCTGCCAACGAAGTAACATCCTTAGCCCATGTAATAATGGAAGTCATCGCCCCGTGAACGGAACCATTCCTAGCCTACCTAACCAGGCAGGAACTTCCCGAGGACCAAAACGAGGCCCGCTGCATAATGCGGCGATCCAAAGCCTATAAGGTCCCTGAGGGAGAGCTTTACAAGAAAAGCACAACCGGAGTCCTTCAAAGGTGTATCTCCGAAGATGAAGGGCGGAACCTTCTGGCTAAAATTCAAGCCTAACTCGGCGGGCACCACTCCGCAGCCCGGGCCCTTGTAGGCAAGGCCTTCCGTACAGGATTTTAGTGGCCGACGGCCCGGGCAGATGCTCAGGACTTAGTCCAACGATGCGTCGGTTGCTAGCTCTTTGCTAATCAAAGCCACATGCCACCCACCGCCATCAAAACTATACCCATAACCTGGCCCTTCGCGGTCTGGGGGCTTGACATCGTTGGACCCCTTAAAGGAGGATCCCGCAAGCAAAAATACCTACTGGTCATGGTGGATTAATTCACCAAATGGATAGAGGCCAAACCTGTTAAGATGGCCGAATCCGGACCGGTGATAAACTTCATATCAGGGGTCGTACACCATTACGGTGTCCCCCATAGCATCATCACTGATAACGGCACGAACTTTACGGCCGACGAGGTTAAACTCTGGTGCAAAAATATGGGCATCAAGCTCGACTATGCTTCAGTCTATCACCCTCAAACTAACGGTCAAGTCGAGCGAGCAAATGGTGTAATCATGAGCGACATCAAACCCAGACTAGTGCGGTCCGTCAAGGAATCTAACAGGCACTGGGTAGAGAAGCTCGACTCTGTACTCTGGGGGCTGTGGACCATGCCGAATCGCACTAACGGATTCACACCATTCTTTATGGTATACGGCGCAGAGGCAGTTCTGCCCCGTGACATAATTCATGACTCACCTCGCGTGCGCATGAACGAAGAAAGAGAAGCCGAGCTCGACCGGCAGGACAGTTTGGACGCATTGGAGGAGGAGCGTGACGTGGCAAAAGCCCGTTCCGTATTCTATCAACAACAAGCTCGAAGATATCAAAGCAGAGAAGTACGGGCCAAAACTTACAATGTTGGCGAGTTAGTTCTACGCCTACCGGACAAGAAAAAGGACAAACTCAAGCCCAAATGGGAAGGCCCCTTTATCATCGACCAAGTCCTGACTGGTGAAGTGTACCGTCTGCGAGATGCATCGGATAACTGACTCGAGCCAAACCCATGGAACGCAGCCCGTCTCCGAAGATTCTACTCCTAGCGCCGGATTCTGAGTTCGTCTCCTTCCTCCGTCTATATTTTACATATTAGTTGTCTTCTGTTTTTCTCCTTCTCCCTCCTTTCCTATTACAGCCTTTGAATGCTTGTTCGTGCATGGTTCGCACACACTTGACGCGCTATCCACACTCATTATACCTGGGGGCTTCTTTAACATAAGCTTATTTATACGGGCTTCATGCCCAACACATGTGTCACACTTCAGCATCTACCTTTTATTCACCATTATATGCATCAATATGACTTAAGTTTTGGCCAAGCTGGGTTGCCTGGCTCCTATGCTTACCCCTACGTTCCCGATTGTTGGACTAGGTGGTAAAGGGAGCACCATTGTGATTGTTACTGCCGGGTCAGCCGGATGTGTACCCTAGACTGGGTGAAGCCGAAAGCTAGCGTTCTTAAGGGAATATTCAGTCGGTGAATTAAAAGACGATTTCTTATCTATTTATTTACCTGCCCCCAGATGTTTTTCTGCTTTTTTTGCAGTTCGGGCATGCACTTTAGGGCATGCCTCCCAGGGAAAGGAACCCCTAACGAAACTATTCTCCCTGGAAGATGTTTCTTACTAACCATGTAATATAACATAACTAGTTGGGCACTTGTCTAATAAAGCACTAATGACCCCTACGCCTGGTCTCCACGCATGACCCGGTTCTTATATAACCGCGAGGGTATTCGGACACACTCCAGACTATTGGGTCCCGAGGTTGAAGCGAAAAGGTCTGCTATGACAAACGATCTACAATCCGGCTAGAAGGCATTTTACATGTCATCTTAAATTACATAGTCAACTTGACTGGGCATATTCCTCTTCAATGACATCCAGCAGGCTGTCTAGTTTACAGTCCTATTGGGAATACTTTGCGGCCAATTCTACTTGGCCGTACACTAAGCTCACAGGGATCTCCTTCCCATCGGGCCCCGCAGGTCCGACCTCGGCCATGTGGTTTGGGTCAGCCTTCGTGTACCGCGTCTTCACCATGGCCCAGGCCTCCCTAGAGCCTTAACGGCAGGCCGATATCTTCCATAAGCGGAAGCGCTGCCGCGCTCCCTGAAGCCTCTCTGCAAGCTCTCCAAGGCCTTCGGGCAGGGAGACAGATGGCCACAAGGCCTGGGCGACGCCTTTCATCACCTGCCGAACTCGTTCATGCAGTTGCAAGAGCTCGAGAAGAAGGTCACCCGTAGAACCGGGCATTTCCTCTGCAGGACGGCCTGTGAGCATACCTACAGACATAACTCTTTTAGTCGAGTTCCTTGCCGAACTCTTTTTCAAAGTTTGCTCAAGCACTTACTAAAAATGCCGCATCGAAGCCGTCGATTCTCCTTAACGGAGTCAGACAGCTGGGCACGAACATCTTTTAGTTCCTCACCCAGCTGGGTGTTGGCATCTTGGAGATTATTCTTCTCTTGCCTCACCCTTGTAAGCACATTCTCGCCGGCCTTTAACCGGCGCAAGAGCTGTTGCTTGTCCGGATCTATCCCGGCGCCATCCGCAATATTATTTTCAGACTTATACACACACCACACTTATCAAATTACTTATCTTTTGAAGCATATATTACCAGAGGGGGTCTCTATAGCTTCCGCCGCTGCGGCTAGTGCGGCCTCAAGTTGCGCTTTGCACTCCTCCAGCTCCTGGGACAGGTGGGTATTCTTTTCCGTAAGATCCTGCACAATAAATGATCCTTAAATCAGTTATTCTAACTATTTCATGTCTCGAGGGCTACTGACATATATAACTATCAAACTTTCTCACCCGTATGTCTTTTACATACTGCTCCGTGGCTCTGGCTAGACCATTTTGAGCGGCACGGAGGTGCGCATCTCCTGAATTGAAAGCATCCAATGCCTCTGGGGAGAAACATGCGTCACGAAGAACTGTCCGGCGACGCGTGTGATTCATGGCACTCTCCACCTCGGAATTGGTCGCAGATAACCTGCCAGCATCCTCTGTCGGAGGAGCATCCGACGCACGCCTCGTGTTCGCCTCCGCTTCTAGACCTGGCTTTGGAGCCTGGCGAGCGAAGGATTGATTGGCAACCTCTCCGGATATAGCCCGGCGAGCGCTCTTTTTCTTGAAGAGAGCATGAGCATTAGTATGCCTTCCGATAATCAAACCTGGGAATATGGTGACACGCCATACCGTCGCGCCGATGTTTCGATCTGGACCGCACTTCTTTTTAGCCTGCTGGGCCGTGCTGTCCTTTGTTGGCTAGCCGCTGCGGGCTCGGCCTCCCGCCTCAAGGGCACCCCCTGCGAGACACCATTAGTATACAGTGATCAAAAACACGCACGGATGGGTCATTCTCAAAGTATTGGGACTTCGGTCTCAGTTACCTGTGAGGCGGGAAGTATTCCGGGGTAATCGGCCGTAGTGGCGACCAAGGCATTATCGATGCTCAGTTGATGAAATACCCCGTCGATCAGCTCCACCGATATGTCCGGATCCTCTTGGGAGGTCGGATCGAGGAACCATTCTGGATCCTCGGGTTGTGTAGGCGGGCTGCTTATATCCTTCATGGCCCGGCGCAGTTCCTGCGCCGAAATCACACAATGAGATACTTGACTATGGGAGTATGGCCTGGGTAGGCAAAAATAAATGTTTGCTTACCCAGCTTGGAGGATTGTTCATAGAAAATCCGCCCTGCGGATTGACACGGAGAAATTCCTCCTCTTCTCCATTGTACAATGGGGACAAGATCTTCATCAGATCGGCGACCAATCCCGGCCCCTTACGGCCGCAGCAGTTGGCATCATCTTCCCCATTGAAATCCCACATGGGATGGCCTCTATACTGGAGCGGCTGCACCCCCCGCATAATGCATGTGGACATGACCCCGATCATGGTCAGTCCGTAATGAGCTAACAGCCTAATTCTGCTCATCAGGTAAGGGACATCCCAGTCATTTTCCTTCTAAGGGCTCCGTGGGCGCCAGCTTAGGTGTTTCTTCAAAGGAGCGTTAATGAACTCGGGGAGGCCGATCCGAATAGGGTCCGGTAGGGGGACATCTTCTATGTAAAACCATTCCGAAGGCCAGTCTTCGGACACCTTTTTCGGGGTTCCGGATAGATATCCGGACCCGACGATGCGCCATAGTTCGGCTCCGCCCACTTGATATATTGACCCCTCTTGAGAACGGGGCACAAGGCAGAACAACTTCTTCCATAGCGCAAAATGGGCCTCGATGCCCAAAAACAGCTCATAAAGGGCCACGAAGCCCGCAATATGCAAAATGGAGGCAGGCGTAAGGTTGTGCAACTGGAGGCCGTAAAACTCCAGGAGCCCCTGGAGAAACAGATGAATTGGAAATCCGAGCTCTCTTATCAAATAAGAGACAAGGCATACCCGCTCTCCTTTGGAGGGGCTGGGGACGCTCTCCGCTTGCTTTCCGCCCTTATAGGTGGCGACTCCAGCTTGAACCAGAACCATGAAGGCTGGGGGAAGAAATCCCTTGGTTTGGAGCGTCACTAACTCGCTGTACGGGACGAAGCATCTCTCCCAATCTCCAGGCCGAGGGCTGGGAGGGCAAGAGGAGGAGCCGTGTCGACTGTCCATGATGGAGTGGATTTCTGTCAGATGCGCTATGATGAATGCTCGCGAAGGGAGGATGGTGTGTGTCGGTGTCAAAACCGGCGGATTTCGGGTAGGGGGTCCCGAACTGTGCGTCTAGGCGGATGGTAACAGGAGATAAGGGACACAATGTTTTTACCCAGGTTCGGGCCCTCTTGATTGATATTGATGATATGGGTAGTACAAGAGTAGATCTACCACGAGATCAAAGAGGCTAAACTCTAGAAGCTAGCCTATGGTATGATTGTTGTTCGTTCTATGGACTAAAACCCTCCGGTTTATATAGGCACCGAAGAGGGTTAGGGTTACACAGAGTCGGTTACAATGGTAGGAGATCCACATATCCGTATCGCCAAGCTTGCCTTCCACGCCAAGGAAAGTCCCATCCGGACACGGGACGAAGTCTTCAATCTGGTATCTTCATAGTCCAGGAGTCCGGCCAAAGGCTCTAGTCCAGCCATCCGGACACCCCCTAATCCAGGACTCCCTCAGTAGCCCCTGAACCAGGCTTCAATGACGACGAGTACGGCACGCATATTATCTTCGGCATTGCAAGGCGGGTTCCTCCTCCGAATACTTTATAGAAGATTTTGAACACAAGGATAGTGTCCAGCTCTACAAAATAAGTTCCACATACCACCGTAGAGAGAATAATATTTACACAAATTCAATCTGCTGACATATTTCGTGGCGTGACATCACACCACGGCCAAGCCTTTATTCGAGTCGTTTTTACTATCCCACCTTAGCTCGTTTAGCGAGGCGGTTTTGTTGGCACGTCTTGTCAAATCAGAGATCGTGTCCCCTTATTCCGGGATTCTCATTAATACGAGCGTGGGTAACCCAATCATGCCCGTTGGTATGTCCCCTCTATCAAAGGCGAGTCCCGAACGGTCACGGGGAAGGCTCTTGGTATTCAACCTCTTTATAAAAGACCAAGGCTCCACTCCTTTCTTTCAATCTCAATCGAATCCGCCCCTCGCCTCGAGTTCCAACACCCAAAGCTCCAGATTCAGGCGCTTCGGACCTTCGATGATGTCCGACTCCGACCTGCAAGGCCGGTGGATGCCTTCCTCCGTTATGGAAGAAGACGTGCTAAAGCTAAGAGATGCCAGGTATCTAAGTGGTGAAATTTTGCATAGGCTGCCTGCCCAAGGGCAGGTCATTCCCACTCCCAAGCCTGGTAAAAGCGTAGTGTTCGCGTCTCACTTTCTTTGGGGGCTAGGCTTCCTGACAGACCCCTTCGTGAGGGGGCTCAAGTTTTATTATGGGTTGGAATTTCACGACTTGGATCCGGAGTCCATCCTCCACATCTCATCGTTCATTGTCGTTTGCGAAGCCTTCCTCCGCATTACCCCTCACTTCGGATTGTGGCTCAAGACCTTCAAAGTGGAGCCGAAGATGATCAAGGGGCAGCAGGCAGAGTGTGGAGGGGCTGTTATAAGCAGGAATGCTGATGCTCCGTGGCCCGAGGGCTCTTTCCAAGAGGATTCAGCCTATGGCAACAAGAATGGTTTTATATCACAGCTCCCAGGGGCACCAAATGGGTGGCGCCGCCTGCCTTTCGCTCGGGTCCTCCACCGCGGCAGGCGTCATGGGTCAATAAAGGACTTGACTGGGGACCGTCCAAGGACGTGCCCTTGTTGTAGGGCCGCATTCGAGACCTCCTAGAAAGAGATATCACTCTGGTCGTAGTAGCGCAGGTCATGCTAATTCGTCGCATCATGCCCTGCAAACGTTGCCCCCTCCGCCTGTGGGAATTTAACCCGGAGGTACCACGAGCTCTCCAACATTTTATGGGCGCAACACCTGTGGAGATGTATAAGCTTTTCTTCGGATCATAGGCGAGGTGTCTGGACTTGACCGAGGACGCAGGTCTGAGCTGCAATCGCCCGGATACTCAAGTATGTAGCCCTATACCCGGATACACCATCCCATATTTATCATGAATTTTTCCTCAAAAGAGTTGTCCCTTCAACAGGAGTGGATAGCGAAAGAAAAGTTAATCAGGTGTCCGACCCCCCTCCCTGAGACCACGCCGGATCCCGTGTTAACCAGGATGCTGGAGGTTGCGCCTTTGGAAGAAGGTGAAGGGGGGACCAAGAAAGCTACCGCCTCCGCTAAGGAGGCTGTCAGGAAAGGAGGGATCGAGAATCCCTCCATCCAAGGGAATAAGAGGACCGCCTCTGAAGACCCGGAGACCATGGTCTCAAAGCGGGGGAAGAAATCTTCGTCAAAGGGTCCTGCGCCGAGAGATGCCTCGGCCGCATTGTGCCCGCAAGGGGATCAGCCCTCCACAGAGCCATAAGTAAAAAGGGGAGTTAAAATAAAGGATATCCCTGCCTTATTTCTGATGAAGATAACTGAAATTTTACCTTGTAGTTCGGATCCCAGCCCTTGTCAGCAGAGCTCATCATCGGGGGTTCTTTGTCTGGAGATGATAGAGAGCAAAACGCCTCCCCATGCGGTACCGTCTTGTGAGGCGGGCGACCCTGAGGTGTCATCACGGAGGGTTTCTCCGAGTCCGGCGGGGCCGGAAGGCAATCGTATGTCCCCCCAAAGCCCTACGCATCCGGACTTCGAAAAAGGCAATCGGACCAATCCCGCACCACCTGGTGTACGGTCGGAAGAGCTGAAGGATCTGCTCGGGCGAGCGTCTATCTCAAAAGATCACTATGCGTTAATGGGTACGGTGATTGAAAGGATTTCATCCGCTGAGAGCGGATTGCACGAAGCCGTCAGAAGTTTACTGACAGGTTTTGAGGTATGCAAAATGATGTACCTTCTGACAGTTCTGCATATAAAATGCGCCCTGTGTAGATAGTAGCCCCTGAGGCTCGGTGTGTTGTCAAAAAATGACATAGCGCCGAGGATCATAATCCCAGGTATAATATGTCGCCCGTCCTATGTAGGTGGTGAAGGGTCCGGTGGCTAGCCGGACTGATGAATTTGCCGAACTAAAGCGCCAACTTGACGTGGCGGATGCCGACATCGCGCTTGTCAGGAAGCTACTTGACGAGTCACAAGGTATGCAATTTCTCTGCGGACACTTGGTAAGGGAGCTTGATGCCCGTGCCATACAACATGTATGCTTGATGCAGATGGTCTCACTGCAATGGAGAACCTTCGGGCGGAGCTCGCCCGAGCTAAGGAGCTGCCAGAAAGAGTGATGCGGCTGCCTTGAAGGCGGCCGAAGAGCTAAAAGCCGAGCAGGCTGCTCACTGCCGAAGCAAGAATGAAATGGCTGAGATGGCCGTGAAGATGAAGAATGCTGCCGACCGCTGCAAGCTTCTTGAAAAAGAAGATCGAGCGGTACAAGAGGACCTAAACAAGGCCACTACCGAGGCCAAGGATGCTCGCTCTGTGATGAGAGCTATGAAGGAGGAGCTGCGTCAGGCCGGAGATATCACGGCTTGAAAGCCCTTTCTGCTGCGGAGGAAATTCATGGATCCTAAATATGGTCAGTTGGACCGGCTGTGGAATGCGGAGGATGCTTATCTGGACTTGGCGGCAAGTGCCACGGACGCGGCCGAACACTTCCGAGATCAAAAGGATCACGAAATGGAAAAGGTTTTTTGGTCGCAGTTCCATAATCCAGAGTGCCCACTTCCATTAACCGATCGCTTGGCCGAATGGGCGGAGCTGAATAGGTTATCCGGACTTGCCATGAAGGATGTCGTGAGTCTTTTGTGGCCGAAGAGGCCCGATCCAAAGAGTTATTTTTGCTTGGTGCAGCAGTTCCTTGGTGCAGTGTCGCATATCAATGCAATGAGGAGGTCGGCATGCATAGAGGGTGCGTGGATGGCTCTTGCCCGTGTCAAGACATACTGGGCGGAGATGAAGGCCATCGATGTTGCATCCCAAGATTCGGACGAAAGCCGAGTACCTGCCGAGCACTATTTTCAGGAAGTTCTGCAGGGTGCTCGTTTAAGAGAGACGCAGTGCTCGAAGGATATTATGTTCGAAGAACATGTATTATTGTGAAACAATGTTTCGATGAAATATAAAAGCTTTTTATACTTGTGCTTTCAAGAATTAAAATACCTCCTGTGCGGCCGTTAATGTATATGCGTATATAATCTAAAAGATGGCAGTCTTCGGCTTTAGCCCCCATGCGTATAATGTGGGGGTGTTTGCAAAAGGCGCATTTTCACACTTGATCTGACATCTTGGTCCTATAAAGGAGGTGGTAGCGAGGAAAACTAGGCAACCGGACTATAATGCTTTATCACTTTCACATAGCCATAGGAGTTTGACAGTGGGGCTACTATATAGCCCCTAGGGGCACCGCGCTCACCCGAATTCGGGGCGCGTAAGTGCCTGACTTGGAAATGGCCCTTCGTCAAGGCGGAGGAATCCTAAAAATTCCGGCGGGTCATCGAGTGGTTGACCAGTCTCACGCTATATCATGACAGTCAGTTTTCGGCTTTCTCTACTAAGGTGCTCGCCTGGCCGAACCAGGGCACAATCGCAGTAGTTCTCCTGGTGCCGCCTTAGCCGATAGAGCGGAACGTAAGGCTGCAAAACACAGGAGCCGGGCAAACCCAACATTTGACCAAAGACATGATTCAGAGCTGATGCATATAAGGCCTAACTCGAGATGCCGAACACTCCCTAAGGTATTCGGTCTTTATGAAAACGGGCCGAACAACGCCCTTGGTAATAAGCCCCTGGTGTCCAGGTACGTGCAAAATTCTGACGTGGCCCATGCCAAAACGCCAACCTCCTCCTCAGTTATAGAAAGAAACCTGGGGATGTGTATCAACAAGAGACAGTAAAAAAGGTTTACGCAGGGTCTTAATCTGAAAATAATCGTTGTCACGGGTCCCTATTGCACGTCTGCGCCTGTGTCTCCATTGTGCCGTATTCTGGACGGGTGTAGCACCGTGTTCATCTGTAAAAGAGAGGAACTTAGTTGAAAAAGATCATGAGAGAATGTCTCTTGTTGTACATGCGTGGAGCCCCTTGTGCGGGGGTATGCGGCTAGTAAGCCCTTGTATGTTTACACCGGACTCGTCTAACTGCGTCCGGGGTCTGAACAACCTGTTTAGGTGCTTTGATTAGTGAAGCCGGTTTAGTGTGTGGTTCTCAAGGAAGTCACACAATCTTCTGTTCTCGAGGAACACTCGATATTTCCCTTTAAGGAGATGATGCCTCGCGGACCGGGCATTTTAAGTGTGAGGCATGCATAATGTGGAATTGCGTTAAAGCGGGCGAAAGCTTCGCGTCCCAATAGTGCTTGGTAGCTACTTGCAAATGGGGCGAGGTGGAAGTTTAACTTTTCGTGGCGGAAGTTATCGGGTGAGCCGAACACAACTTCTAGCAGTAGAGATCCCGTATAATGGGCATATGCGTCTGGCATTACCCCTTGAAAGGAAGTGTTGCTATGGCGAATTTTGGCCGGGTCTATACCCATTTTGCGGATTGTGTCTTGATATAGCAGGTTTAGATCACTGCCGCCGTCCAGTAGGACTTGTGTAAATTGGAGTCCATCGATTATCAGATCTAATATCAAGGCAGTCCATCCTACATTCCGGATACTTATAGAGTAATCCTGATGGTCGAAGGTGATTGGTTTTAATAACTAGTGGTGGGACTCCTCTGGGATAGGCCGCATGGCGTGTATCTCTATGGGCGCCATTCTGTTTTTCCCTTTTGTCTCCTAAAGTGAGTTTACTGTTTTGACTTCTTGTGGGAAATTCTTTTGTTTTCCGGTGCTCTGCTTGTGGGGTTCGTCATCGTCCTCGCTTGGTGTATTGAGCCCCTTGTGTTCGGCGTTGAGTTTGTCGGACTGCTTGAAGACCCAACAATCTCTGTGGGTATGGTTTGCAGGCTTCCCAGGAGTACTGTGGATTTGGCATATCTTGTCCAAGATTTTGTTTAAATTAGATAGCTCGTCCTTGTTATCCTTAAGGGGCAGTTTTTTATGATTCTGCTGTGAGCTTTTGAATCCGGCGTTGACCGTCATGTTCTTCGGGCTGTTTCCCTTTGTCCGGCACTGGTCCTTGCTGCGTTGTGGTTTCCTGTTTCCATCACTGACTTCAGATGTACTTGGGTTGCTGGTACTGCATCTTGCCAGCCAGCGATCCTCTCCCGCGCAAAAGCGGGTCATGAGGCTTTTTAATGCGGCCATTGTTCTTGGCTTTTTTTGGCCGAGGTGTCTGGCAAGCCATTCGTCTCGAACGTTGTGTTTGAAAGCTGCTAAGGCCTCGGTGTCTGGACAGTCGACTATTTGGTTCTATTTAGTAAGGAATCTATTCGAGAATTTTCGGGCTGACTCTCCGAGTTGTTGAGTTATGTGACTTAAATCGTCTGCATCCGGAGGTCGGACATAGGTCCCTTGAAAATTTGCCCGAAAAGCGTCCTCGAGCTCTTCCCAACTTCCAATGGTGTTTTCGGGGAGGCTTTTGAGCCAATGCCGGGCTGGCCCTTTGAGCTTGAGGGGTCAGTATTTTATGGCGTGAAGGTCATCTCCTCTAGCCATGTGTATGTGGAGGATGTAATCCTCGATCCAGACTCCATGGTCTGTTGTTCTGTCGTACGCCTCTATGTTTACGGGTTTGAATCCCGCTGGAAATTCATAATCCAGAACCTCATCAGTGAAACATAGGGGGTGTGTGGCACCCCTGTATTTAGGTGTACCGTAACATTCGGATACTTGATGTGTTGCATTGCTTACTAGAGCTTGCTTTCTTGGCCCGTAGATTGATCTAACTGGGCCATCTTTTTGATGAAAATCCGTGTGCGGATCGCGTGCCGGCTTGTGTGCGGCGCCGTTTGCCGCTGTATGTTTGCCATGGGGTCATCTTTCTGACCGGGTGGTCTCCTTGTTCTTTGATTGCGTGGGCTCTACGGCCTCCTCGTCAAATTCGGGCAGTAGTTTTCGCTTCGGGTAGCTCTTTGTTCGGCGACTATCGCCGTATTTGTCTGCGGTGTTCAGTACTTTGCTCCATCCGATTCTGAGCGCGTCTTCCGCTGTTTTGAGCTTCTGCTTCTGCTTTTTCAGGCTACGCGCAGTGGCGATGAGCCTTTTGTGGAGGTTCTTCTGCTCCAGCAACTTGTTCGGCGTGAGATCGTCCGGACTGTTATCTTCGCCGGGGACGGATTGTTTATCCAGGTTGTCCTGTGACGGTTTCTTGATAGCATGTTCGTCGTCCACCGGTTCGCCGTGCTCTATGGCTGGGTCTGTATGGCTGCTCTCTTTGTCGAGGCGGGACTTTGAGCGGCGCTTACGTCGCTGTTTTGACTGCTTTTCGAGGGAATGATCCCTCGTGGCGTCCCGTTGTTCCTCGTCGTCGCTTCTTTTAGGTGTGTCCACCATGTATACATCGTGAGATGAGGTGGTTTTCCAGTGCCCTATAGGTATTGGTTCATGTTTGTCTCCTACATCGTCGTCCATACCGTCTATGTCTTCCGAGTGGAAGTTGAGCACGTCGTTTAAACTTTTGACAGTGGCTACAAAGTAGGTGGTGGGTGGGAGTCGAATTTCTTCATCGTCCGCATCCCAGCCTTGCTGACCATAGTCCGACCAGGGCTCTCCTGATAGAGAGAGAGAGACTTTAGTGAATTCAGGATGTCGCGGAAGGGCGAGTGCTGAAAGATGTCTGTGGCGGTGAACTCCATGATCGGTGCCCAATCGGCGATTGGCAGGGGCGCGGAAGGTTCGGATTCCGGAGAGGAGTCCGGCGCCTTGGAGTCACGAGCTTCGCAAAGGACAGGGTTGGTGTTCGGCTCTGTAGCCATAGAGATAGCAGCCCCCGAGGCAGGGTCCAGCAACCCATCCTCGATCGGCGCAGTCGACTCCGAGCTAAGGGTCGGAGTTGACACTTGTGCGGCCTCCAGGGTACTGTCCGGCGGCAGAGCTAGATCATGCCCATCGCGACAGTGCGGCGCGCTTGGCTGCGGCTCGAACCCGTCGAAGATCAAATCTCCATGGATGTCAGCCATATAGTTCAAACTTCCAAATCTGACCTGATGGCCAGGGTCGTAGCTTTCAATCTGCTCTAGATGGCCAAGCAAATTGGCCCGTAGTGCAAAGCCGCCAAATACGAAGATCTGTCCAGGGAGAAAAGTATCACCCTGGACCGCATCGTTGTTGATGATCGGAGGAGCCATCGGGCCTAAAGATGACGACATAGAGGAACTCTCAATGAAAGCACCAATGTCGGTGTCAAAACCGGCGGATCTCGAGTAGGGGGTCCCGAACTGTGCGTCTAGGCAGATGGTAATAGGAGACAAGGGACATGATGTTTTTACCCAGGTTCGGGCCCTCTCGATGGAGGTTGTCGGTGTCAAAACCGGCGGATCTCCGGTAGGGGGTCCCGAACTGTGCGTCTAGGCGGATGGTAACAGGAGACAAGGGACACGATGTTTTACCCAGGTTCGGGCCCTCTTGATGGAGGTAAAACCCTACGCCCTGCTTGATTGATATTGATGATGTGGGTATTACAAGAGTAGATCTACCACGAGATCAAGGAGGCTAAACCCTAGAAGCTAGCCTATGGTATGATTGTTGTTATTGTTGTTGTGTCCTATGGACTAAAACCATCCGGTTTATATAGACACGGGAGAGGGCTAGGGTTACACAGAGTCAGTTACAATGGTAGGAGATCTACATATCCGTATCGCCAAGCTTGCCTTCCGCGCCAAGGAAAGTCCCATCCGGACACAGGACGAAGTCTTCAATCTTGTATCTTCATAGTCTTGGAGTCCGGCCGATGATGATAGTTCGGCTATCCGGACACCCCCTAGTCCATGACTCCCTCAGTAGCCCCTGAACCAGGCTTCAATGACGACGAGTCCGGCGCGCATATTGTCTTCGGCATTGCAAGGCGGGTTCCTCCTCCGAATAATTTATAGAAGATTGTGAACACCAGGATAGTGTCCAGCTCTGCAAAATAAATTCCACATTCTTCCGTAGAGAGAATAATATTTACACAAGTTCAATCTGCTGACGTATTTCGTGGCGTGACGTCACACCACAACCAAGCCTTTACTTGAATCATTTTTGTTATACCACCTCAGCGCGTTTAGCGAAGCGCTTTCCTTGGCACGTCTTGGCGAAGCAGAGATCGTGTTCCCCTTACTCCGGGATTCTCATCAATACGGACGTGGGTAACCCAACCGCGCCATTGATTGCGGCGCTTGGGAGAAAAGCGAATTTTATCAGGCCGGTGGGGACGCATAGTTTTGTCCGCCCATATATAAGGGGATAAGGATCCACCTTTTTACCTACGCCTTCTTCCGCCTTTGCTTTTCCATCTACGCGCACTCGAGCTCCAGTGCCCAAGTTCGCACATCTCACCTCAACCTCCTCCAACTATGTCCGGAGCGGGAGGCAAGTGGATGGCCTCCTCCATTACGGAGGGGCACATCAAGAAGCTGCGTAGCGCCAGATATCTGTCCAGCGACATCGCGCACCGGCTCCCCGACGAGGGGCAGCCCATCCCCACCCCCAAGCCCCATGAGAGGGTGGTATTCCTTCCCCATTTCCTCCGCGGACTGGGCTTCCCACTTAACCCCTTTGTCCGGGGGCTCATGTTCTACTACGGCCTGGATTTCCATGATCTGGCACCGAATTTCATCCTCAACATCTCGGCGTTTATCTCGTGTGCGAGGCCTTCCTCTACATCCAGCCCCACTTCGGCTTGCGGCTCAAGACCTTCAATGTCAAGTTGAAGGTTGTGAAGGGTAGCCAAGCGGAGTGCGGAGGCGCCATGGTGGGTAAGATACCCAATGTTACCTGGCTCGAGGGAGGGCGCCTTCATGGAAACCATCAAGGGGTGGCAATCGGGGTGGTTCTACATCACCGAGCCGCGTGACCCTAAATGGGCAGCGGCCCCCGAATTCAGATCTAGCATCCCCACACGGCTCACCTCTTGGAAAGAGAGTGGCCTAACTTGGGGCGATTCGGAGGAGCTGACCGGACTCCAAGCCTGCATCCAGAAGCTGGTGAACAAGAAGCTCAAGCTTGTCAACGTAGTCCAGGTCATGCTTATTCGCCGGATTCTCCCGTGCCAACAACGGGCCTTTAAATTGTGGGAGTTCGATCCGGCTCAGCACCCAACCTTGAGCGGGCTCTTCGACACTAGGTACGAAGATGCCTGGAAGTTGTTTTTAAGGGTGCCGAGGTTCCCGCATCCGCTACCGGATATCGCGGATTCAGCTCGCTGCGCCAGGCTAGCGAGGTAAGCGATTCTACCCTTTATGGGACACTTGTTTTTCATAGTTTGACTCTATGCGGGATCTAAACCCCCTCTCCTTTGACAGGACTGGCTGAAGAAGGCCGAGCAGACTAACTGTCCGGCCCCCTTGCCAGAAGACCAAGCGGACGCCTATTTAACAGGGCTGCTGGTTCCGGCACGCCACGTGGTGCCGGAGAGGAAGGCCAAAAAGGAGGCCACGGGCACTCGAAAGAGTTCCCGTTTTCAGGTGTCCGATGACTCCGAGGCGGACTCCTCCCTCGAGGACGAGGAGGAGAAGAAAAAGGCCTCTCCTCCAGCGGGGGGAGGGAAGAAAAGGAGGGCCTCCCCAACGAGGGAGGCTGAAGGGTCCAAGAACTCTTCCCCGGACTGCTCCGCCAACGCCGGTGACGACGACGAGGATTGGCCTCCAAGGGCCAAGCCCCTGGCGAGATCGTAAGTATCCGGACTCCCGAATGACTTCATGATTTTTCTTTTTGCCACATGGTATCTTTCTAACGCCGCATACAACCCTGCAGTCCGCCCAAGGACGATCTTCCCACTTCGTCGAGCGGGTCCTTGGGGTCGTCCGATGTGAACAGTACTTCACTTCCAACCGCCTCCTCTCCCCGTGATGCTGACGACACCGAGGTGGGATCCCAGAGAGGGACCCATCCGGAGGAGCAGGACCCGGAGGTGCCAAAGGGCGACCTCCCGGACTTTGTAACGGACTCCGCACCGGAACCTGCAGTGGTTCTGGAGTCCGGCGGGCGGCCCCTTCGTAAGAAGGGCAAGACCATGGCGCCGGCAGCCTCCGTCCAACCGGAGGCGCCGGATAACTTGCTGGAGGCGCTCAACGGTGCTTCCATCAAGGAGGAACACCGCACTGTCATGAGTGCAGTGATTCAGAAGGTCCAGCTTGCCAAAAGTGGGCTGACCGAAGCCTATAGTAGCCTTCTATCAGGCTTTGAGGTAAGAATATTAATATATGTAAAATAGTACCGCATAGACAGTAGCCCCTGATGCTCGGTTTGGTGTTCGGAAAGAAAAGCCGGACTGAGGATCTAAACAGATATACGCAGGAGTCTTAATAAATATGTCAATATGGGATTGCAGGTTGCGCTGCTGACCTCTGCCGCACTGACTGCGGAGGTCAATGCTTTGAAGCAAAGCCTCGAGCGGTCCGAGAACGAGCTCGGCCGTGCCAAGAAGCAACTCGAGGACAAGGAAGGTGAGTAACACCTTATTAAAGTTGTACCTTACAGAAAAGAATTTGGTTGCAATATAAAATGACAAGGATAACGTGGGTACTTCATGGGCCACGAACGAGGTGGTGACCTTGAAGGAGGCGGTGTCCGCGGCCGAACATAATGCGGCCGTGGAGCGTGCTGGGTGAGAGAAGCAGGAGGCGCGGGTGGCGGAGGTACAGCAAGAGCTCCAGGCTCTCATGGAAAAGCATAAGAGTTTGGAGTGCGACTCGAAGACTCGAGAGTCCGAGCTTGCATCGGCTCTTGAGAGCGCCAAAGCCGCTAAGGCCAAAGCCCACAAGGCCCTTCAGGAGATCGAGGCGTTGAAGAAAATAGCGGCGGGTAAGGCATTTTTCATGCAAAGCAAGCATGTGAATGTGAATTACCTGTTACTTACCCGAATTCGGAGCTCTCCAGGAGCGTTTGCAGATCTGCCCCGCAGCGTGTCCGATGCTGCCGCTTTCTACAGGGCCGAGGAGGGGAGCTCGACGGAGAAGGTCTTCTGGTCTCAGTATGCTGAGGCCGGACATCTGGTGCCCCTTAGCGACCAGCTAAAGCAGCTGGTCGAGCTCCACTAGGTGGCCGAACAGGCCATGAAGGGCCTCATAGTTTGGCTGTGGCCCAATGAGGCCATGCCTGGGAGCTACTTCGGCCTGGTGCGGCGCCTGGTGGAAGCTTGTCCATGGGTTGAGGTCATCAAGCGATCCGCCTGTATTGAAGGTGCCTGTCGGGCCCTTGCCCGTGCTAAGGTGCACTGGGGCAAGATGGATGCTGAGAAGCTTGTGACGAATGCGCCACCGCCGGGCAAGGAGTATCGCACGCCCGAGATGTATTACAAGAGTGTCCTGAAGGGTGCCCGCACTATTGCGGGTGAGTGCTCCATTAAGGTAATATTTGAGTAGACTCGCATTTTGTTATCCTGTGCGCAGAAAACTTTGTTCATATGTGCTAAGCAACGCTTGTTGATTTAAAATATTACCTTCTGTGTGCCTGTTTATCAAATCTGAGAGATGGCAAGTCGTCGGCTTCAGCCCCCATGCCACGAGTGCTGGGGTGTTCGGGATAAATTTGAGCACTCTTGTTCCCATATTTGGGTCCATCTAGGGAGGCGCTCAACACAACGAACTAGGCAACCGGACTTATAATGCTTGAACACTCTCACTTAGCCATAGAATTCTATAATTTTAAGTTTCGGCGAAGCCCCTAGTGTTCCGAAGGCCGAATTCGGGGCGCTATCCACGCCTGGGCCGGACAAAGACGGTTCCTCGCTCTAAGCGGCATAAGTCTTTAGGGACTCGAAAAAACCTCTCAAACAGCGACCAGCTCTCGCCTCATCATGACAGTCAGTTTTAGCTTTCTCCACTGAGGCGCTCGCCCAGCTCAACAGGGGCGCAATCGCAGTGGTTCTCCCAGTGCTACCTTAGCCGATAGAACGGAACGTAAGGTACCAAAACATGGGAGCCGGGCAAACTCAACTATTGACCCAAGACATGATTCGGAGCCGATGCATATAATGCTATAAGTTCGGGGTGCCGCACTTGTGAAAGTGTTCAGACTTATCACACCATAATGTGGGGAACTTATGCTCCTGGTGTATTTAGCCGTACCAAAGTGTACGGATGCGACATGTCATAAATGAACATATGTATAGGAAAGGAATGCGATTAGAAGAAAAAAGGTGCTGCATTGTTTATTCAAGAAATACTGTCATGAATGCAGAACGATATAAATAGTGTGATAAGCAAGGGATGGGACTATTAAACATGCCCCCCTCCAGGGGTAGGCTGCGGAATGGTGTATAAAATAGATTTAGTGCTTGTAATTGAGACCACCTGGATATTCGTCGTAGTCTTTCACCTTCCCTGGCTGTTGCATCGTGAGTTTGGCCGGTCTAATGCCGGACAGGGCCTTTGGTGAACGGAGTCCTGTGGGTAAGAAAGAAAAAAGGAAAAAAAAGAATGACACACTTGGGAGCCCCTGATGTGATTGAGCCGCATTCTGGTCTTGTCGTGGTCGTACCCCTTCCCCTATGCCCATGGTATCTCCAGAGCATAATGATGTACGCGAAGGACCAGTCTTCGATCTTGCGAGGGCTGGGGTTGGGGCCGCATTGCTACGCGTGCTCGGAACGTGCCAGGTGGTCTTGTTGTTGGTTACTCCGGGCGGGTTTAGCCGTGTCCGGTCGCTTAACGGCCGGACTCGAGAATTGCCTTAAGAGGCTGCATTGTACTTCTGCCGTGAGAGCCGTTGTATGTTCCTCCGTTCGGAGGGAGCATTCGGTGTTTCCGTTGACCGTGATGGCTCCTCGAGGGCCTGGCATCTTGAGCTTGAGGTATGCGTAGTGCGGCACCGTGTTGAACTTTGCAAACGCGGTCCGTCCGAGCAGAGCATGATAGCCGCTGCGGAACGGAACTATGTCGAAGATTAACTCCTCGCTTCGGAAGTTATCCGGGGATCTGAAGACCACTTCCAGTGTGACTGAGCCCGTACAATTGGCCTCTACACCTGGTATGACGCCTTTGAAGGTCATCTTTGTGGGTTTAATCCTTGAGGGGTCTATGCCCATCTTGCGCACTGTGTCCTAATAAAAGCAGGTTCAAGATTTTGCCGCCGTCCATCAGGACTCTCGTGAGGTGAAATCCATCGACGATTGGGTCTAAAACCAATGCGGCAAATCCGCCGTGGCGGATGCTGGTGGGGTGGTCCCTTCGATCAAGTGATCGGGTAGGAGGACCATGGGTTGAACTTCGGGGCGACTGCCTCCATCGTGTATACGTCCCTGAGTGCACGCTTCCGCTCCCTCTTGGGTATGTGGGTTGCGTATATCATGTTCACCGTCCGCACTTGTGGGGGGAAACCCTTCTGTCCTCTATTGTTCTGCGGTCGGGTCTCTTCTTCGTTATCGCTATGCAGCCCCTTGCCATTGTTTTCGGCAATTAGCTTGCCTGCCTGCTTGAATACCCTACAGTCCCTGTTGGTGTGGTTGTCTGGCTTGTCGGGGGTGCCGTGTATCTGGCACGAGCGATCGAGTATTCAGTCCAAATTGGACGGACCCGTAGTAGTTCTTTTGAATGGCTTTATCCGCTGACCGGGTTTGGAGCCTCTGAATCCGGCATTGACTGTCGTATCCTCATTATTGTCGCTGTTAATGCGGCGTTTGTTCTTGTTGCGACGCGACCTGCCATTACGGTCCTTTGTATCTGGACTGCCGGAATTTTTGCTGAGGTTGTTGCTGCGGGCTAGCCAGCTGTCCTCTCCCGCGCAGAAGCGGGTCATGTGTGATGTGAGGGCTGCCATGGATTTCGGCTTTTCCTGTCCCAGGTGCCGGGCAAGCTACTCGTGGAGGATGTTATGTTTGAAGGCCGCGAGGGCCTCCGCATCCGGACAGTCGACGATTTGATTTTTCTTAGTTAAGAACCGTGTCCAGAATTGTCTGGCTGATTCGTCTGGCTGCTGAATTATGTGGCTTAGGTCGTCAGCGTCTGGTGGTCGCACATACATGCCCTGGAAGTTATCCAGGAATGCGGCTTCCAGGTCCTCCCAACACCCAATTGATTCTGCTGGCAAGCTGTTAAGCCAATGCCGAGCTGGTCCTTTAAGCTTGAGTGGGAGGTATTTGATGGTGTGAAGATCGTCACTGCGGGCCATGTGGATATGAAGGAGATAGCCTTCGATCCAAATCGCGGGGTCTGTTGTGCCATCATAGGATTCAATATTTTTGGGTTTAAACCCTTCAGGGATTTGATGATCCATTACTTCATCTGTGAAGCATAGTGGGTGTGTGGCGCTTCTGTATTGGGCTATATCGCGACGGAGCTCCAACTAGCTTTGTCTACTGTGTTCGGCCCGGCCGGACTTACTGTGTCCGGCGTGACGGTTGTCGTCACGTATCATGGGGCACCCATGCGATCCATAGATCGATCTTGATTGTCTTTCCTTATCCTCCAATATATCTCGCAAGTCCGGAGTGTTCCCCTATGGCCTTGCACTTTTTGAGCGATGCCGGGGTACGGTTCTGGTGGAGGGCCTAGAGGCCTCTCTGTCGCGGCCATGGGGTGGCCGGTCAGCCGCATTGTGCTCTGGTGATGCAGGTTTATATGCCTCCTCCTCTAGTCGGGGGAGCAACTTGCGTTTGGGGTAGCTTTTGGAGGGGCGTTCGAGCTCATGCTCTTCAGCCGCAAGGACTTCAGTCCATATGTCGGCTAGCAGATCCTGATCAGCTCTAAGCTATTGCTGCTTTTTCTTGAGGCTGTTTGCCGTGGCCATAAGCCTGCGTTTAAAATGCTCTTGTTCGACGGGATCCTCAAGCACGACAAATTCGTCGTCGTCGAGGCTTGCCTCGTCTCCGGAGGGAGGCATGTAATTATCATCCTCTACCTCTTCGTCTGCCGCTCTCTCATGAGGGCTGGCATCTCCGTCCTCTTGTGCTGAATCTTGCTGGAGGGGATTGTCTTCGGCACTGTCTGGGGTATTATTATCTCCAGTGCCGGAATCGCCATTCTTGCTGTGGCGGGATTTAGAGCGGTGCCGCTGACGTCGGCGCTTGGGCTGTTTCTTGGAGGGGTCTTCCTCCGCTGTTCCTTCGCCATTCCCATCCTTTGGGATATCCACCATGTATATGTCGTATGACGAGGTGGCTTTCCAGTGCCCAATAGGCACTAGTTCTTGGTCGTCTCCGGCATCGTTGTCCATACTGTCGATGTCTTCGGAGTTGAAGTCTAGCATGTCGGTTAGATCGTCGACAGCGGCTACTAAGTGGGTGGTGGGTGGGTCTTGAATTTCTTCGTCGTCCGCATCCCAACCGACCTGACCGCAGTCCGGCCAGGGCTCTCCTGATAACGAGAGATACTTTAGCGAACTCAGGATGTCGCCGAAAGGTGAGTGCTGAAAGATGTCCACAGCAGTGAACTCCATAATCGGCGCCCAATCGGATTCGATAGCAGGGGCGCGGGAGGTTCGGAGTCCGGCAAGGAGTCCGGTACCTTGGAGCCACGAGCTTCGGAAGGGACAAAGTCAGTATTCGGCTCTATCGCCATAGAGGTGCAGCCCCCGAGGCGGTGTCTAACCACCCGTCCTCGATCTGCACAGCCGTCTGCGAATCAAGGGTCGGAGCGGACTCGTGTGCGGCCTCCAAGGCACTGTCCGGCAGCAGAGCTAAATCATGCCCATCGTGACAGTGCGGCGCGCTCGGCTGTGGCTCGAATCCATTTAAGATCAAGTCTCCGCGGATGTCAGCCAGGGGCGTAGCTTTCGATCTGCTCCAGATGGCCAAACAAATTGGCCCGCAGTGCAAAGCCGCCGAATACGAAGATCTGTCTAGAGAGAAAAGTCTCACCCTGGACCACGTCGTTGTTGATGATCAAAGGAGCCATCGAGCCTATTAGTGACGACACAGAGGAACTCTCAATGAAAGCACCAATGTCGGTGTCAAAACCGGCAGATCTCGAGTAGGGGGTCCCAAACTATGCGTCTAGGCGGATGGTAACAGGAGACAAGGGACACGATATTTTACCCAGGTTTGGGCCCTCTTGATGGAGGTAAAACCCTACGTCCTGCTTGATTGATATTGATGATATGGGTATTACAAGAGTAGATCTACCACGAGATCAAGGAGGCTAAACCCTAGAAGCTAGCCTATGGTGTGATTGTTGTTATTGTTGTTCTGTCCTACGGACTAAATCCATGCAGTTTATATAGACACCAGAGAGGGATAGGGTTACACAGAGTCGGTTACAATGGTAGGAGATCTACATATCTGTATTGCCAAGCTTGCCTTCCACACCAAGGAAAGTCCCATCCGGACACGGGACGAAGTCTTCAATCTTGTATCTTC